>NW_027175270.1:180000-300000 GCF_028021215.1 Eschrichtius robustus
CACGTCAAGGAATATTATTTGGGGGTCCAGCCATGGAGAAGTGTTTAGACAATAGGAGAAGATAAGGAACACACCCATTATCCTGAAATCACATTAGGATTCTCTTTTTAACCTGTTCCTTAATACACTAATGCTTAGGAAATCTATTGTAGGCAGAAGCAGTCAAGGGTAGCTTAGGCTTAGGGTTAGGATTAGGGTTAGGGTTAGGGTACGGCTTAGGGTACGGGTTCGGGTACTGGTTCGGGTACGGCGTAGGGTATGGGTTAGGGTTAGGGTTAGGGTTAGTTTGAGGGTTAGGGCTCGGTTTAGGTTACGGGTTAGGATTAGGGTACGTGTTAGGGTTAGGGTAGGGGTTAGGGTTAGGGTACGCGTTAGGGTTAGGGTAGTTATTAAACCTATCCCACTCTCTAGATACCCCTTAGCACGTCAAGGAATATTATTTGGGGGTCCAGCCATGGACAAGAGTTTAGACACTAGGAGAAGATAAGGAACACACCCATTATCCTGAAATCACATTAGGATTCTCTTTTTAACCTGTTCCTTAATACACTAGTGCTTAGGAAATCTATTAGAGGCAGAAGCAGTGAAGGGTAGCTTAGGGTTAGGGTTAGGGTTAGGTTTAGGGTTAGGGTTAGGGTACGGCTTAGGGAACGGGTTCGGGTTCGGGTTCGGGTATGGCGTAGGGTATGGGTTAGGGTTAGGGTTAGGGTTAGTTTGAGGGTTAGGGCTCGGTTTAGGTTACGGGTTAGGATTAGTGTACGTGTTAGGGTTAGGGTAGAGGTTAGGGTTAGGGTACGCGTTAGGGTTAGGGTAGTTATTAAACCTATCCCACTCTCTAGATACCCCTTAGCACGTCAAGGAATATTATTTGGGGGTCCAGCCATGGAGAAGAGTTTAGACACTAAGAGAAGATAAGGAACACACCCATTATCAAGAAATCACATTACGATTCTCTTTTTAACCTCTTCCTTAAAACACTAGTGCTTAGGAAATCTATTGGAGGCAGAAGCAGTCAAGGGTAGCTTAGGGCTAGGGTTAGGGTTAGGGTTAGGGTTATTGTTAGGGTAAGGCTTAGAGTACGGGTTCGGGTACGGGTTCGGGTACGGCGTAGGGTATGGGTTAGGGTTAGGGTTAGGGTTAGTTTGAGGGTTAGGGCTCGGTTTAGGGTACGGGTTAGGATTAGGGTACGTGTTAGTGTTAGGGTACGCGTTAGGGTTAGGGTAGTTATTAAACCTATCCCACTCTCTAGATACCCCTTAGCACGTCAAGGAATATTATTTGGGGTTCCATCCATGGAGAAGAGTTCAGACACTAGGAGAAGATAAGGAACACACCCATTATCAAGAAATCACATTAGGATTCTCTTTTTAACCTGTTCCTTAAAACACTAGTGCTTAGGAAATCTATTGGAGGCAGAAGCAGTCAAGGGTAGCTTAGGGTTAGGGTTAGGGTTAGGGTACGGCTTAGGGTACGGGTTCGGGTACGGGTTCGGGTACGGGTTTGGGTATGGCGTAGGGTATGGGTTAGTGTTAGGGTTAGTTTGAGGGTTAGGGCTCGGTTTAGGGTACGGGTTAGGATTAGGGTACGTGTTAGGGTTAGGGTAGGGGTTAGGGTTAGGGTACGCGTTAGGGTTAGGGTAGTTATTAAACCTATCCCACTCTCTAGATACCCTTTAGCACGTCAAGGAATATTATTTGGGGGTCCAGCCATGGAGAAGAGTTTAGACACTAGGAGAAGATAAGGAACACACCCATTATCCTGAAATCACATTAGGATTCTCTTTTTAACCTCTTCCTTAATACACTAGTGCTTAGGAAATCTATTGGAGGCAGAAGCAGTCAAGGGTAGCTTAGGGTTAGGGTTAGGGTTAGGGTACGGCTTAGGGTACGGGTTCGGGTCCGGGTTCGGGTACAGCGTAGGGTATGGGTTAGGGTTAGGGTTAGGGTTAGTTTGAGGGTTAGGGCTCGGTTTAGGGTACGGGTTAGGATTAGTGTACGTGTTAGGGTTAGGGTAGAGGTTAGGGTTAGGGTACGCGTTAGGGTTAGGGTAGTTATGAAACATTATTTGGGGGTCCAGCCATGGAGAAGAGTTTAGACACTAGGAGAAGATAAGGAACACACCCATTATCAAGAAATCACATTAGGATTCTCTTTTTAACCTGTTCCTTAAATCACTAGTGCTTAGGAAATCTATTGGAGGCAGAAGCAGTCAAGGGTAGCTTAGGGTTAGGGTTAGGGTTAGGGTTAGGGTTAGGGTTAGGGTACGGCTTAGGGTACGGGTTCGGGTACGGGTTCGTGTACGGCGTAGGGTATGGGTTAGGGTTAGGGTTAGGGTTAGTTTGAAGGTTAGGACTCGGTTTAGGGTACGGGTTAGGATTAGGGTTCGTGTTAGGGTTAGGGTAGGGGTTAGGGTTAGGGTACGCGTTAGGGTTAGGGAAGTTATTAAACCTATCCCACTCTCTAGATACCCCTTAGCACGTCAAGGAATATTATTTGGGGGTCCAGCCATGGAGAAGAGTTTAGACAATAGGAGAAGATAAGGAACACACCCATTATCCTGAAATCACATTAGGATTCTCTTTTTAACCTGTTCCTTAAAACACTAGTGCTTAGGAAATCTATTGGAGGCAGAAGCAGTCAAGGGCAGCTTAGGGTTAGGGTTAGGGTTAGGGTTAGGGTTAGGGTACGGCTTAGGGTACGGGTTCGGGTACGGGTTCGTGTACGGCGTAGGGTATGGGTTAGGGTTAGGGTTAGGGTTAGTTTGAAGGTTAGGGCTCGGTTTAGGGTACGGGTTAGGATTAGGGTTCGTGTTAGGGTTAGGGTAGGGGTTAGGGTTAGGGTACGCGTTAGGTTTAGGGTAGTTATTAAACCTATCCCACTCTCTAGATACCCCTTAGCACGTCAAGGAATATTATTTGTGGGTCCAGCCATGGAGAAGAGTTTAGACACTAGGAGAAGATAAGGAACACACCCATTATCCTGAAATCACATTAGGATTCTCTTTTTAACCTGTTCCTTAATACACTAGTGCTTAGGAAATCTATTAGAGGCAGAAGCAGTGAAGGGTAGCTTAGGGTTAGGGTTAGGGTTAGGTTTAGGGTTAGGGTTAGGGTACGGCTTAGGGAACGGTTTCGGGTTCGGGTTCGGGTATGGCGTAGTGTATGGGTTAGGGTTAGGGTTAGGGTTAGGGTTAGGGTTAGGGTTAGGGTTAGGGTTAGGGTTAGGGTTTAGGGTTAGGGTTAGGGTTAGGGTTAGGGTTAGGGTTAGGGTTAGGGTTAGGGTTAGGGTTAGGGTACGGCTTAGGGTACGGGTTCGGGTCCGGGTTCGGGTACGGCATAGGGTATGGGTTAGGGTTAGGGTTAGGGTTAGTTTGAGGGTTAGGGCTCGGTTTAGGGTACGGGTTAGGATTAGTGTACGTGTTAGGGTTAGGGTAGAGGTTAGGGTTAGGGTACGCGTTAGGGTTAGGGTAGTTATTAAACCTATCCCACTCTCTAGATACCCCTTAGCACGTCAAGGAATATTATTTGGGGGTCCAGCCATGGAGAAGAGTTTAGACACTAAGAGAAGATAAGGAACACACCCATTATCAAGAAATCACATTACGATTCTCTTTGTAACCTCTTCCTTAAAACACTAGTGCTTAGGAAATCTATTGGAGGCAGAAGCAGTCAAGGGTAGCTTAGGGTTAGGGTTAGGGTTAGGGTTAGGTTTATTGTTAGGGTAAGGCTTAGAGTACGGGTTCGGGTACGGGTTCGGGTACGGCGTAGGGTATGGGTTAGGGTTAGGGTTAGGGTTAGTTTGAGGGTTAGGGCTCGGTTTAGGGTACGGGTTAGGATTAGGGTACGTGTTAGTGTTAGGGTACGCGTTAGGGTTAGGGTAGTTATTAAACCTATCCCACTCTCTAGATACCCCTTAGCACGTCAAGGAATATTATTTGGGGGTCCAGCCATGGAGAAGAGTTCAGACACTAGGAGAAGATAAGGAACACACCCATTATCAAGAAATCACATTAGGATTCTCTTTTTAACCTGTTCCTTAAAACGCTAGTGCTTAGGAAATCTATTGGAGGCAGAAGCAGTCAAGGGTAGCTTAGGTTTAGGGTTAGGGTTAGGGTACGGCTTAGGGTACGGATTCGGGTACGGGTTCGGGTACGGGTTTGGGTATGGCGTAGGGTATGGGTTAGTGTTAGGGTTAGTTTGAGGGTTAGGGCTCGGTTTAGGGTACGGGTTAGGATTAGGGTACGTGTTAGGGTTAGGGTAGGGGTTAGGGTTAGGGTACGCGTTAGGGTTAGGGTAGTTATTAAACCTATCCCACTCTCTAGATACCCCTTAGCACGTCAAGGAATATTATTTGGGGGTCCAGCCTTGGAGAAGAGTTTAGACACTAGGAGAAGATAAGGAACACACCCATTATCAAGAAATCACATTAGGATTCTCTTTTTAACCTGTTCCTTAAAACACTAGTGCTTAGGAAATCTATTGGAGGCAGAAGCAGTCAAGGGTAGCTTAGGGTTAGGGTTAGGGTTAGGGTACGGCTTAGGGTACGGGTTCGTGTACGGGTTCGGGTACGGCGTAGGGTATGGGTTAGGGATAGGGTTAGGGTTAGTTTGAGGGTTAGGGCTCGGTTTAGGGTACGGGTTAGGATTAGGGTACGTGTTAGGGTTAGGGTACGCGTTAGGGTTAGGGTAGTTATTAAACCTATCCCACTCTCTAAATACCCTTTAGCACGTAAAGGAATATTATTTGGGGGTCCAGCCATGGAGAAGAGTTTAGACACTAGGAGAAGATAAGGAACACACCCATTATCCTGAAATCACATTAGGATTCTCTTTTTAACCTGTTCCTTAATACACTAATGCTTAGGAAATCTATTGTAGGCAGAAGCAGTCAAGGGTAGCTTAGGCTTAGGGTTAGGATTAGGGTTAGGGTTAGGGTACGGCTTAGGGTACGGGTTCGGGTACTGGTTCGGGTACGGCGTAGGGTATGGGTTAGGGTTAGGGTTAGGGTTAGTTTGAGGGTTAGGGCTCGGTTTAGGTTACGGGTTAGGATTAGGGTACGTGTTAGGGTTAGGGTAGGGGTTAGGGTTAGGGTACGCATTAGGGTTAGTGTAGTTATTAAACCTATCCCACTCTCTAGATACCCCTTAGCACGTCAAAGAATATTATTTGGGGGTCCAGCCATGGAGAAGAGTTTAGACACTAGGAGAAGATAAGGAACACACCCATTATCAAGAAATCACATTAGGATTCTCTTTTTAACCTGTTCCTTAAAACACTAGTGCTTAGGAAATCTATTGGAGGCAGAAGCAGTCAAGGGTAGCTTAGGGTTAGGGTTAGGGTTAGTGTTAGGGTACGGCTTATGGTACGGGTTCGGGTACGGCGTAGGGTATGGGTTAGGGTTAGGTTTAGGGTTAGTTTGAGGGTTAGGGCTCGGTTTAGGGTACGGGTTAGGATTAGGGTACGTGTTAGGGTTAGGGTACGCATTAGGGTTAGGGTAGTTTTTAAACCTATCCCACTCTCTAGATACCCCTTAGCACGTCAAGGAATATTATTTGGGGGTCCAGCCATGGAGAAGAGTTTAGACACTAGGAGAAGATAAGGAACACACCCATTATCAAGAAATCACATTAGGATTCTCTTTTTAACCTGTTCCTTAAAACACTAGTGCTTAGGAAATCTATTGGAGGCAGAAGCAGTCAAGGGTAGCTTAGGGTTAGGGTTAGGGTTAGGGTACGGCTTAGGGTACGGGTTCGGGTACGGGTTTGGGTATGGCATAGGGTATTGGTTAGGGTTAGGGTTAGGGTTAGTTTGAGGGTTAGGGCTCGGTATAGGGTTCGGGTTAAGATTAGTGTACGTGTTAGGGTTAGGGTAGGGGTTAGGGTTAGGGTACGCGTTAGGGTTAGGGTAGTTATTAAACCTATCCCACTCTCTAGATACCCTTTAGCACTTCAAGGAATATTATTTGTGGGTCCAGCCATGGAGAAGAGTTTAGACACTAGGAGAAGATAAGGAACACACCCATTATCCTGAAATCACATTAGGATTCTCTTTTTAACCTGTTCCTTAATACATTAGTGCTTAGGAAATCTATTGGAGGCAGAAGCAGTCAAGGGTAGCTTAGGGTTAGGGTTAGGGTTAGGGTTAGGGTTAGGGTACGGCTTAGGGTACGGGTTCGGGTACGTGTTCGTGTACGGCGTAGGGTATGGGTTAGGGTTAGGGTTAGGGTTAGTTTGAAGGTTAGGGCTCGGTTTAGGGTACGGGTTATGATTAGGGTTCGTGTTAGGGTTAGGGTAGGGGTTAGGGTCAGGGTACGCGTTAGATTTAGGGTAGTTATTAAACCTATCCCACTCTCTAGATACCCCTTAGCACGTCAAGGAATATTATTTGGGGGTCCAGCCATGGAGAAGAGTTTAGACACTAGGAGAAGATAAGGAACACACCCATTATCCAGAAATCACATTAGGATTCTCTTTTTAACCTGTTCCTTAAAACACTAGTGCTTAGGAAATCTATTGGAGGCAGAAGCAGTCAAGGGTAGCTTAGGGTTAGGGTTAGGGTTAGGTTTAGGGTTAGCTTTAGGGTACGGCTTAGGGTACGGTTTCGGGTACGGGTTCGGGTACGGCGTAGGGTATGGGTTAGGGTTAGGGTTAGGGTTAGTTTGAGGGTTAGGGCTCGGTTTAGGGTACGGGTTAGGATTAGGGTACGTGTTAGGGTTAGGGTACGCGTTAGGGTTAGGGTAGTTATTAAACCTATCCCACTCTCTAAATACCCTTTAGCACGTCAAGAAATATTATTTGGGGGTCCAGCCATGGAGAAGAGGTTAGACACTAGGAGAAGATAAGGAACACACCCATTATCCTGAAATCACATTAGGATTCTCTTTTTAACCTGTTCCTTAATACACTAGTGCTTCGGAAATCTACTGGAGGCAGAAGCAGTCAAGGGTAGCTTAGGGTTAGGGTTAGGGTTAGGGTTAGGGTTAGGGTTAGTTTGAGGGTTAGGGCTCGGTTTAGGGTACGGGTTAGGATTAGTGTACGTGTTAGAGTTAGGGTAGAGGTTAGGGTTAGGGTACGCGTTAGGGTTAGGGTAGTTATTAAACCTATCCCACTCTCTAGATACCCCTTAGCACGTCAAGGAATATTATTTGGGGGTCCAGCCTTGGAGAAGAGTTTAGACACTAGGAGAAGATAAGGAACACACCCATTATCAAGAAATCACATTAGGATTCTCTTTTTAACCTGTTCCTTAAAACACTAGTGCTTAGGAAATCTATTGGAGGCAGAAGCAGTCAAGGGTAGCTTAGGGTTAGGATTAGGGTTAGGGTACGGCTTAGGGTACGGGTTCGTGTACGGGTTCGTGTACGGCGTAGGGTATGGGTTAGGGTTAGGGTTAGGGTTAGGGTTAGGGTAGGGGTTAGGGTTAGGGTACGCGTTAGGGTTAGGGTAGTTATTAAACCTATCCCACTCTCTAGATACCCCTTAGCACGTCAAGGAATATTATTTGGGGGTCCAGCCATGGAGAAGAGTTTAGACAATAGGAGAAGATAAGGAACACACCCATTATCTTGAAATCACATTAGGATTCTCTTTTTAACCTGTTCCTTAATACACTAATGCTTAGGAAATCTATTGTAGGCAGAAGCAGTCAAGGGTAGCTTAGGGTTAGGGTTAGGATTAGGGTTAGGGTTAGGGTACGGCTTAGGGTACGGGTTCGGGTTCTGGTTCGGGTACGGCGTAGGGTATGGGTTAGGGTTAGGGTTAGGGTTAGTTTGAGGGTTAGGGCTCGGTTTAGGTTAAGGGTTAGGATTAGGGTACGTGTTAGGGTTAGGGTAGGGGTTAGGGTTAGGGTACGCGTTAGGGTTAGTGTAGTTATTAAACCTATCCCACTCTCTAGATACCCCTTAGCACGTCAAAGAATATTATTTGGGGGTCCAGCCATGGAGAAGAGTTTAGACACTAGGAGAAGATAAGGAACACACCCATTATCAAGAAATCACATTAGGATTCTCTTTTTAACCTGTTCCTTAAAACACTAGTGCTTAGGAAATCTATTGGAGGCAGAAGCAGTCAAGGGTAGCTTAGGGTTAGGGTTAGGGTTAGGGTTAGGGTTAGTGTTAGGGTACGGGTTCGGGTACGGGTTCGGGTACGGCGTAGGGTATGGGTTAGGGTTAGGGTTAGGGTTAGTTTGAGGGTTAGGGCTCGGTTTAGGGTACGGGTTAGGATTAGGGTACGTGTTAGTGTTAGGGTAGGGGTTAGGGTTAGGGTACGCGTTAGGGTTACGGTAGTTATTAAACCTATCCCACACTCTAGATACCCCTTAGCACGTCTAGGAATATTATTTGGGGGTCCAGCCATGGAGAAGAGTTTAGACACTAGGAGAAGATAAGGAACACACCCATTATCAAGAAATCACATTAGGATTCTCTTTTTAACCTGTTCCTTAAAACACTAGTGCTTAGGAAATCTATTGGAGGCAGAAGCAGTCAAGGGTAGCTTAGGGTTAGGGTTAGGGTTAGGGTACGGCTTAGGGTACGGGTTCGTGTACGGGTTCGTGTACGGCGTAGGGTATGGGTTAGGGTTAGGGTTAGGGTTAGTTTGAAGGTTAGGGCTCGGTTTAGGGTACGGGTTAGGATTAGGGTTCGTGTTAGGGTTAGGGTAGGGGTTAGGGTTAGGGTACGCGTTAGGGTTAGGGTAGTTATTAAACCTATCCCACTCTCTAGATACCCCTTAGCACGTCAAGGAATATTATTTGGGGGTCCAGCCATGGAGAAGAGTTTAGACAATAGGAGAAGATAAGGAACACACCCATTATCTTGAAATCACATTAGGATTCTCTTTTTAACCTGTTCCTTAATACACTAATGCTTAGGAAATCTATTGTAGGCAGAAGCAGTCAAGGGTAGCTTAGGGTTAGGGTTAGGATTAGGGTTAGGGTTAGGGTACGGCTTAGGGTACGGGTTCGGGTACTGGTTCGGGTACGTCGTAGGGTATGGGTTAGGGTTAGGGTTAGGGTTAGTTTGAGGGTTAGGGCTCGGTTTAGGATACGGGTTAGGATTAGGGTACGTGTTAGGGTTAGGGTAGGGGTTAGGGTTAGGGTACGCGTTAGGGTTAGTGTAGTTATTAAACCTATCCCACTCTCTAGATACCCCTTAGCACGTCAAAGAATATTATTTGGGGGTCCAGCCATGGAGAAGAGTTTAGACACTAGGAGAAGATAAGGAACACACCCATTATCAAGAAATCACATTAGGATTCTCTTTTTAACCTGTTCCTTAAAACACTAGTGCTTAGGAAATCTATTGGAGGCAGAAGCAGTCAAGGGTAGCTTAGGGTTAGGGTTAGGGTTAGGGTTAGGGTTAGGGTTAGTGTTAGGGTACGGGTTCGGGTACGGTTTCGGGTACGGCGTAGGGTATGGGTCAGGGTTAGGGTTAGGGTTAGTTTGAGGGTTAGGGCTCGGTTTAGGGTACGGGTTAGGATTAGTGTACGTTTTAGGGTTAGGGTAGAGGTTAGGGTTAGGGTACGCGTTAGGGTTAGGGTAGTTATGAAACATTATTTGGGGGTCCAGCCATGGAGAAGAGTTTAGACACTAGGAGAAGATAAGGAACACACCCATTATCAAGAAATCACATTAGGATTCTCTTTTTAACCTGTTCCTTAAATCACTAGTGCTTAGGAAATCTATTGGAGGCAGAAGCAGTCAAGGGTAGCTTAGGGTTAGGGTTAGGGTTAGTGATAGGGTACGGCTTAGGGTACGGGTTCGGGTACGGGTTCGGGTACGGCGTAGGGTATGGGTTAGGGTTAGGGTTAGGTTTAGTTTGAGGGTTAGGGCTCGGTTTAGGGTACGGGTTAGGATTAGGGTACGTGTTAGTGTTAGGGTACGCGTTAGGGTTAGGGTAGTTATTAAACCTATCCCACTCTCTAGATACCCCTTAGCACGTCAAGGAATATTATTTGGGGTTCCATCCATGGAGAAGAGTTCAGACACTAGGAGAAGATAAGGAACACACCCATTATCAAGAAATCACATTAGGATTCTCTTTTTAACTTGTTCCTTAAAACACTAGTGCTTAGGAAATCTATTGGAGGCAGAAGCAGTCAAGGGTAGCTTAGGGTTAGGGTTAGGGTGAGGGTACGGCTTAGGGTACGGGTTCGGGTACGGGTTCGGGTACGGGTTTGGGTATGGCGTAGGGTATGGGTTAGTGTTAGGGTTAGTTTGAGGGTTAGGGCTCGGTTTAGGGTACGGGTTAGGATTAGGGTACGTGTTAGGGTTAGGGTAGGGGTTAGGGTTAGGGTACGCGTTAGGGTTAGGGTAGTTATTAAACCTATCCCACTCTCTAGATACCCTTTAGCACGTCAAGGAATATTATTTGGGGGTCCAGCCATGGAGAAGAGTTTAGACACTAGGAGAAGATAAGGAACACACCCATTATCCTGAAATCACATTAGGATTCTCTTTTTAACCTCTTCCTTAATACAGTAGTGCTTAGGAAATCTATTGGAGGCAGAAGCAGTCAAGGGTAGCTTAGGGTTAGGGTTAGGGTTAGGGTACGGCTTAGGGTACGGGTTCGGGTCCAGGTTCGGGTACAGCGTAGGGTATGGGTTAGGGTTAGGGTTAGGGTTAGTTTGAGGGTTAGGGCTCGGTTTAGGGTACGGGTTAGGATTAGTGTACGTGTTAGGGTTAGGGTAGAGGTTAGGGTTAGGGTACGCGTTAGGGTTAGGGTAGTTATGAAACATTATTTGGGGGTCCAGCCATGGAGAAGAGTTTAGACACTAGGAGAAGATAAGGAACACACCCATTATCAAGAAATCACATTAGGATTCTCTTTTTAACCTGTTCCTTAAATCACTAGTGCTTAGGAAATCTATTGGAGGCAGAAGCAGTCAAGGGTAGCTTAGGGTTAGGGTTAGGGTTAGGGTTAGGGTTAGGGTTAGGGTACGGCTTAGGGTACGGGTTCGGGTACGGGTTCGTGTACGGCGTAGGGTATGGGTTAGGGTTAGGGTTAGGGTTAGTTTGAAGGTTAGGACTCGGTTTAGGGTACGGGTTAGGATTAGGGTTCGTGTTAGGGTTAGGGTAGGGGTTAGGGTTAGGGTACGCGTTAGGGTTAGGGAAGTTATTAAACCTATCCCACTCTCTAGATACCCCTTAGCACGTCAAGGAATATTATTTGGGGGTCCAGCCATGGAGAAGAGTTTAGACAATAGGAGAAAATAAGGAACACACCCATTATCCTGAAATCACATTAGGATTCTCTTTTTAACCTGTTCCTTAAAACACTAGTGCTTAGGAAATCTATTGGAGGCAGAAGCAGTCAAGGGCAGCTTAGGGTTAGGGTTAGGGTTAGGGTTAGGGTTAGGGTACGGCTTAGGGTACGGGTTCGGGTACGGGTTCGTGTACGGCGTAGGGTATGGGTTAGGGTTAGGGTTAGGGTTAGTTTGAAAGTTAGGGCTCGGTTTAGGGTACGGGTTAGGATTAGGGTTCGTGTTAGGGTTAGGGTAGGGGTTAGGGTTAGGGTACGCGTTAGGTTTAGGGTAGTTATTAAACCTATCCCACTCTCTAGATACCCCTTAGCACGTCAAGGAATATTATTTGTGGGTCCAGCCATGGAGAAGAGTTTAGACACTAGGAGAAGATAAGGAACACACCCATTATCCTGAAATCACATTAGGATTCTCTTTTTAACCTGTTCCTTAATACACTAGTGCTTAGGAAATCTATTAGAGGCAGAAGCAGTGAAGGGTAGCTTAGGGTTAGGGTTAGGGTTAGGTTTAGGGTTAGGGTTAGGGTACGGCTTAGGGAACGGTTTCGGGTTCGGGTTCGGGTATGGCGTAGTGTATGGGTTAGGGTTAGGGTTAGGGTTAGGGTTAGGGTTAGGGTTAGGGTTAGGGTTAGGGTTAGGGTTTAGGGTTAGGGTTAGGGTTAGGGTTAGGGTTAGGGTTAGGGTTAGGGTTAGGGTTAGGGTTAGGGTTAGGGTACGGCTTAGGGTACGGGTTCGGGTCCGGGTTCGGGTACGGCATAGGGTATGGGTTAGGGTTAGGGTTAGGGTTAGTTTGAGGGTTAGGGCTCGGTTTAGGGTACGGGTTAGGATTAGTGTACGTGTTAGGGTTAGGGTAGAGGTTAGGGTTAGGGTACGCGTTAGGGTTAGGGTAGTTATTAAACCTATCCCACTCTCTAGATACCCCTTAGCACGTCAAGGAATATTATTTGGGGGTCCAGCCATGGAGAAGAGTTTAGACACTAAGAGAAGATAAGGAACACACCCATTATCAAGAAATCACATTACGATTCTCTTTGTAAACTCTTCCTTAAAACACTAGTGCTTAGGAAATCTATTGGAGGCAGAAGCAGTCAAGGGTAGCTTAGGGTTAGGGTTAGGGTTAGGGTTAGGTTTATTGTTAGGGTAAGGCTTAGAGTACGGGTTCGGGTACGGGTTCGGGTACGGCGTAGGGTATGGGTTAGGGTTAGGGTTAGGGTTAGTTTGAGGGTTAGGGCTCGGTTTAGGGTACGGGTTAGGATTAGGGTACGTGTTAGGGTTAGGGTACGCGTTAGGGTTAGGGTAGTTATTAAACCTATCCCACTCTCTAGATACCCCTTAGCACGTCAAGGAATATTATTTGGGGGTCCAGCCATGGAGAAGAGTTCAGACACTAGGAGAAGATAAGGAACACACCCATTATCAAGAAATCACATTAGGATTCTCTTTTTAACCTGTTCCTTAAAACGCTAGTGCTTAGGAAATCTATTGGAGGCAGAAGCAGTCAAGGGTAGCTTAGGTTTAGGGTTAGGGTTAGGGTACGGCTTAGGGTACGGGTTCGGGTACGGGTTCGGGTACGGGTTTGGGTATGGCGTAGGGTATGGGTTAGTGTTAGGGTTAGTTTGAGGGTTAGGGCTCGGTTTAGGGTACGGGTTAGGATTAGGGTACGTGTTAGGGTTAGGGTAGGGGTTAGGGTTAGGGTACGCGTTAGGGTTAGGGTAGTTATTAAACCTATCCCACTCTCTAGATACCCCTTAGCACGTCAAGGAATATTATTTGGGGGTCCAGCCTTGGAGAAGAGTTTAGACACTAGGAGAAGATAAGGAACACACCCATTATCAAGAAATCACATTAGGATTCTCTTTTTAACCTGTTCCTTAAAACACTAGTGCTTAGGAAATCTATTGGAGGCAGAAGCAGTCAAGGGTAGCTTAGGGTTAGGGTTAGGGTTAGGGTACGGCTTAGGGTACGGGTTCGGGTACGGGTTCGGGTACGGCGTAGGGTATGGGTTAGGGATAGGGTTAGGGTTAGTTTGAGGGTTAGGGCTCGGTTTAGGGTACGGGTTAGGATTAGGGTACGTGTTAGGGTTAGGGTACGCGTTAGGGTTAGGGTAGTTATTAAACCTATCCCACTCTCTAAATACCCTTTAGCACGTAAAGGAATATTATTTGGGGGTCCAGCCATGGAGAAGAGTTTAGACACTAGGAGAAGATAAGGAACACACCCATTATCCTGAAATCACATTAGGATTCTCTTTTTAACCTGTTCCTTAATACACTAGTGCTTAGGAAATCTACTTGAGGCAGAAGCAGTCAAGGGTAGCTTAGGGTTAGGGTTAGGGTTAGGGTTAGGGTTAGGGTACGGCTTAGGGTACGGTTTCGGGTACGGGTTCGTGTACGGCGTAGGGTATGGGTTAGGGTTAGGGTTCGGGTTAGTTTGAAGGTTAGGGCTCGGTTTAGGGTACGGGTTAGGATTAGGGTTTGTGTTAGCGTTAGGGTAGGGGTTAGGGTTAGGGTACGCGTTAGGGTTAGGGTAGTTATTAAACCTATCCCACTCTCTAGATACCCCTTAGCACGTCAAGGAATATTATTTGGGGGTCCAGCCATGGAGAAGTGTTTAGACAATAGGAGAAGATAAGGAACACACCCATTATCCTGAAATCACATTAGGATTCTCTTTTTAACCTGTTCCTTAATACACTAATGCTTAGGAAATCTATTGTAGGCAGAAGCAGTCAAGGGTAGCTTAGGCTTAGGGTTAGGATTAGGGTTAGGGTTAGGGTACTGCTTAGGGTACGGGTTCGGGTACTGGTTCGGGTACGGCGTAGGGTATGGGTTAGGGTTAGGGTTAGGGTTAGTTTGAGGGTTAGGGCTCGGTTTAGGTTACGGGTTAGGATTAGGGTACGTGTTAGGGTTAGGGTAGGGGTTAGGGTTAGGGTACGCATTAGGGTTAGTGTAGTTATTAAACCTATCCCACTCTCTAGATACCCCTTAGCACGTCAAAGAATATTATTTGGGGGTCCAGCCATGGAGAAGAGTTTAGACACTAGGAGAAGATAAGGAACACACCCATTATCAAGAAATCACATTAGGATTCTCTTTTTAACCTGTTCCTTAAAACACTAGAGCTTAGGAAATCTATTGGAGGCAGAAGCAGTCAAGGGTAGCTTAGGGTTAGGGTTAGGGTTAGTGTTAGGGTACGGCTTATGGTACGGGTTCGGGTACGGCGTAGGGTATGGGTTAGGGTTAGGTTTAGGGTTAGTTTGAGGGTTAGGGCTCGGTTTAGGGTACGGGTTAGGATTAGGGTACGTGTTAGGGTTAGGGTACGCATTAGGGTTAGGGTAGTTTTTAAACCTATCCCACTCTCTAGATACCCCTTAGCACGTCAAGGAATATTATTTGGGGGTCCAGCCATGGAGAAGAGTTTAGACACTAGGAGAAGATAAGGAACACACCCATTATCAAGAAATCACATTAGGATTCTCTTTTTAACCTGTTCCTTAAAACACTAGTGCTTAGGAAATCTATTGGAGGCAGAAGCAGTCAAGGGTAGCATAGGGTTAGGGTTAGGGTTAGGGTACGGCTTAGGGTACGGGTTCGGGTACGGGTTTGGGTATGGCATAGGGTATGGGTTAGGGTTAGGGTTAGGGTTAGTTTGAGGGTTAGGGCTCGGTATAGGGTTCGGGTTAAGATTAGTGTACGTGTTAGGGTTAGGGTAGGGGTTAGGGTTAGGGTACGCGTTAGGGTTAGGGTAGTTATTAAACCTATCCCACTCTCTAGATACCCTTTAGCACTTCAAGGAATATTATTTGTGGGTCCAGCCATGGAGAAGAGTTTAGACACTAGGAGAAGATAAGGAACACACCCATTATCCTGAAATCACATTAGGATTCTCTTTTTAACCTGTTCCTTAATACATTAGTGCTTAGGAAATCTATTGGAGGCAGAAGCAGTCAAGGGTAGCTTAGGGTTAGGGTTAGGGTTAGGGTTAGGGTTAGGGTACGGCTTAGGGTACGGGTTCGGGTACGTGTTCGTGTACGGCGTAGGGTATGGGTTAGGGTTAGGGTTAGGGTTAGTTTGAAGGTTAGGGCTCGGTTTAGGGTACGGGTTATGATTAGGGTTCGTGTTAGGGTTAGGGTAGGGGTTAGGGTTAGGGTACGCGTTAGATTTAGGGTAGTTATTAAACCTATCCCACTCTCTAGATACACCTTAGCACGTCAAGGAATATTATTTGGGGGTCCAGCCATGGAGAAGAGTTTAGACACTAGGAGAAAATAAGGAACACACCCATTATCCAGAAATCACATTAGGATTCTCTTTTTAACCTGTTCCTTAAAACACTAGTGCTTAGGAAATCTATTGGAGGCAGAAGCAGTCAAGGGTAGCTTAGGGTTAGGGTTAGGGTTAGGTTTAGGGTTAGCTTTAGGGTACGGCTTAGGGTACGGTTTCGGGTACGGGTTCGGGTACGGCGTAGGGTATGGGTTAGGGATAGTGTTAGGGTTAGTTTGAGGGTTAGGGCTCGGTTTAGGGTACGGGTTAGGATTAGGGTACGTGTTAGGGTTAGGGTACGCGTTAGGGTTAGGGTAGTTATTAAACCTATCCCACTCTCTAAATACCCTTTAGCACGTAAAGGAATATTATTTGGGGGTCCAGCCATGGAGAAGAGTTTAGACACTAGGAGAAGATAAGGAACACACCCATTATCCTGAAATCACATTAGGATTCTCTTTTTAACCTGTTCCTTAATACACTAGTGCTTAGGAAATCTACTTGAGGCAGAAGCAGTCAAGGGTAGCTTAGGGTTAGGGTTAGGGTTAGGGTTAGGGTTAGGGTACGGCTTAGGGTACGGTTTCGGGTACGGGTTCGTGTACGGCGTAGGGTATGGGTTAGGGTTAGGGTTCGGGTTAGTTTGAAGGTTAGGGCTCGGTTTAGGGTACGGGTTAGGATTAGGGTTTGTGTTAGCGTTAGGGTAGGGGTTAGGGTTAGGGTACGCGTTAGGGTTAGGGTAGTTATTAAACCTATCCCACTCTCTAGATACCCCTTAGCACGTCAAGGAATATTATTTGGGGGTCCAGCCATGGAGAAGTGTTTAGACAATAGGAGAAGATAAGGAACACACCCATTATCCTGAAATCACATTAGGATTCTCTTTTTAACCTGTTCCTTAATACACTAATGCTTAGGAAATCTATTGTAGGCAGAAGCAGTCAAGGGTAGCTTAGGCTTAGGGTTAGGATTAGGGTTAGGGTTAGGGTACTGCTTAGGGTACGGGTTCGGGTACTGGTTCGGGTACGGCGTAGGGTATGGGTTAGGGTTAGGGTTAGGGTTAGTTTGAGGGTTAGGGCTCGGTTTAGGTTACGGGTTAGGATTAGGGTACGTGTTAGGGTTAGGGTAGGGGTTAGGGTTAGGGTACGCATTAGGGTTAGTGTAGTTATTAAACCTATCCCACTCTCTAGATACCCCTTAGCACGTCAAAGAATATTATTTGGGGGTCCAGCCATGGAGAAGAGTTTAGACACTAGGAGAAGATAAGGAACACACCCATTATCAAGAAATCACATTAGGATTCTCTTTTTAACCTGTTCCTTAAAACACTAGAGCTTAGGAAATCTATTGGAGGCAGAAGCAGTCAAGGGTAGCTTAGGGTTAGGGTTAGGGTTAGTGTTAGGGTACGGCTTATGGTACGGGTTCGGGTACGGCGTAGGGTATGGGTTAGGGTTAGGTTTAGGGTTAGTTTGAGGGTTAGGGCTCGGTTTAGGGTACGGGTTAGGATTAGGGTACGTGTTAGGGTTAGGGTACGCATTAGGGTTAGGGTAGTTTTTAAACCTATCCCACTCTCTAGATACCCCTTAGCACGTCAAGGAATATTATTTGGGGGTCCAGCCATGGAGAAGAGTTTAGACACTAGGAGAAGATAAGGAACACACCCATTATCAAGAAATCACATTAGGATTCTCTTTTTAACCTGTTCCTTAAAACACTAGTGCTTAGGAAATCTATTGGAGGCAGAAGCAGTCAAGGGTAGCATAGGGTTAGGGTTAGGGTTAGGGTACGGCTTAGGGTACGGGTTCGGGTACGGGTTTGGGTATGGCATAGGGTATGGGTTAGGGTTAGGGTTAGGGTTAGTTTGAGGGTTAGGGCTCGGTATAGGGTTCGGGTTAAGATTAGTGTACGTGTTAGGGTTAGGGTAGGGGTTAGGGTTAGGGTACGCGTTAGGGTTAGGGTAGTTATTAAACCTATCCCACTCTCTAGATACCCTTTAGCACTTCAAGGAATATTATTTGTGGGTCCAGCCATGGAGAAGAGTTTAGACACTAGGAGAAGATAAGGAACACACCCATTATCCTGAAATCACATTAGGATTCTCTTTTTAACCTGTTCCTTAATACATTAGTGCTTAGGAAATCTATTGGAGGCAGAAGCAGTCAAGGGTAGCTTAGGGTTAGGGTTAGGGTTAGGGTTAGGGTTAGGGTACGGCTTAGGGTACGGGTTCGGGTACGTGTTCGTGTACGGCGTAGGGTATGGGTTAGGGTTAGGGTTAGGGTTAGTTTGAAGGTTAGGGCTCGGTTTAGGGTACGGGTTATGATTAGGGTTCGTGTTAGGGTTAGGGTAGGGGTTAGGGTTAGGGTACGCGTTAGATTTAGGGTAGTTATTAAACCTATCCCACTCTCTAGATACCCCTTAGCACGTCAAGGAATATTATTTGGGGGTCCAGCCATGGAGAAGAGTTTAGACACTAGGAGAAAATAAGGAACACACCCATTATCCAGAAATCACATTAGGATTCCCTTTTTAACCTGTTCCTTAAAACACTAGTGCTTAGGAAATCTATTGGAGGCAGAAGCAGTCAAGGGTAGCTTAGGGTTAGGGTTAGGGTTAGGTTTAGGGTTAGCTTTAGGGTACGGCTTAGGGTACGGTTTCGGGTACGGGTTCGGGTACGGCGTAGGGTATGGGTTAGGGTTAGGGTTAGGGTTAGTTTGAGGGTTAGGGCTCGGTTTAGGGTACGGGTTAGGATTAGGGTACGTGTTAGGGTTAGGGTAGGGGTTAGGGTTAGGGTACGCGTTAGGGTTAGGGAAGTTATTAAACCTATCCCACTCTCTAGATACCCCTTAGCACGTCAAGGAATATTATTTGGGGGTCCAGCCATGGAGAAGAGTTTAGACAATAGGAGAAAATAAGGAACACACCCATTATCCTGAAATCACATTAGGATTCTCTTTTTAACCTGTTCCTTAAAACACTAGTGCTTAGGAAATCTATTGGAGGCAGAAGCAGTCAAGGGCAGCTTAGGGTTAGGGTTAGGGTTAGGGTTAGGGTTAGGGTACGGCTTAGGGTACGGGTTCGGGTACGGGTTCGTGTACGGCGTAGGGTATGGGTTAGGGTTAGGGTTAGAGTTAGTTTGAAAGTTAGGGCTCGGTTTAGGGTACGGGTTAGGATTAGGGTTCGTGTTAGGGTTAGGGTAGGGGTTAGGGTTAGGGTACGCGTTAGGTTTAGGGTAGTTATTAAACCTATCCCACTCTCTAGATACCCCTTAGCACGTCAAGGAATATTATTTGTGGGTCCAGCCATGGAGAAGAGTTTAGACACTAGGAGAAGATAAGGAACACACCCATTATCCTGAAATCACATTAGGATTCTCTTTTTAACCTGTTCCTTAATACACTAGTGCTTAGGAAATCTATTAGAGGCAGAAGCAGTGAAGGGTAGCTTAGGGTTAGGGTTAGGGTTAGGTTTAGGGTTAGGGTTAGGGTACGGCTTAGGGAACGGTTTCGGGTTCGGGTTCGGGTATGGCGTAGTGTATGGGTTAGGGTTAGGGTTAGGGTTAGGGTTAGGGTTAGGGTTAGGGTTAGGGTTAGGGTTAGGGTTTAGGGTTAGGGTTAGGGTTAGGGTTAGGGTTAGGGTTAGGGTTAGGGTTAGGGTTAGGGTACGGCTTAGGGTACGGGTTCGGGTCCGGGTTCGGGTACGGCATAGGGTATGGGTTAGGGTTAGGGTTAGGGTTAGTTTGAGGGTTAGGGCTCGGTTTAGGGTACGGGTTAGGATTAGTGTACGTGTTAGGGTTAGGGTAGAGGTTAGGGTTAGGGTACGCGTTAGGGTTAGGGTAGTTATTAAACCTATCCCACTCTCTAGATACCCCTTAGCACGTCAAGGAATATTATTTGGGGGTCCAGCCATGGAGAAGAGTTTAGACACTAAGAGAAGATAAGGAACACACCCATTATCAAGAAATCACATTACGATTCTCTTTGTAACCTCTTCCTTAAAACACTAGTGCTTAGGAAATCTATTGGAGGCAGAAGCAGTCAAGGGTAGCTTAGGGTTAGGGTTAGGGTTAGGGTTAGGTTTATTGTTAGGGTAAGGCTTAGAGTACGGGTTCGGGTACGGGTTCGGGTACGGCGTAGGGTATGGGTTAGGGTTAGGGTTAGGGTTAGTTTGAGGGTTAGGGCTCGGTTTAGGGTACGGGTTAGGATTAGGGTACGTGTTAGGGTTAGGGTACGCGTTAGGGTTAGGGTAGTTATTAAACCTATCCCACTCTCTAGATACCCCTTAGCACGTCAAGGAATATTATTTGGGGGTCCAGCCATGGAGAAGAGTTCAGACACTAGGAGAAGATAAGGAACACACCCATTATCAAGAAATCACATTAGGATTCTCTTTTTAACCTGTTCCTTAAAACGCTAGTGCTTAGGAAATCTATTGGAGGCAGAAGCAGTCAAGGGTAGCTTAGGTTTAGGGTTAGGGTTAGGGTACGGCTTAGGGTACGGGTTCGGGTACGGGTTCGGGTACGGGTTTGGGTATGGCGTAGGGTATGGGTTAGTGTTAGGGTTAGTTTGAGGGTTAGGGCTCGGTTTAGGGTACGGGTTAGGATTAGCGTACGTGTTAGGGTTAGGGTAGGGGTTAGGGTTAGGGTACGCGTTAGGGTTAGGGTAGTTATTAAACCTATCCCACTCTCTAGATACCCCTTAGCACGTCAAGGAATATTATTTGGGGGTCCAGCCTTGGAGAAGAGTTTAGACACTAGGAGAAGATAAGGAACACACCCATTATCAAGAAATCACATTAGGATTCTCTTTTTAACCTGTTCCTTAAAACACTAGTGCTTAGGAAATCTATTGGAGGCAGAAGCAGTCAAGGGTAGCTTAGGGTTAGGGTTAGGGTTAGGGTACGGCTTAGGGTACGGGTTCGGGTACGGGTTCGGGTACGGCGTAGGGTATGGGTTAGGGATAGGGTTAGGGTTAGTTTGAGGGTTAGGGCTCGGTTTAGGGTACGGGTTAGGATTAGGGTACGTGTTAGGGTTAGGGTACGCGTTAGGGTTAGGGTAGTTATTAAACCTATCCCACTCTCTAAATACCCTTTAGCACGTAAAGGAATATTATTTGGGGGTCCAGCCATGGAGAAGAGTTTAGACACTAGGAGAAGATAAGGAACACACCCATTATCCTGAAATCACATTAGGATTCTCTTTTTAACCTGTTCCTTAATACACTAGTGCTTAGGAAATCTACTTGAGGCAGAAGCAGTCAAGGGTAGCTTAGGGTTAGGGTTAGGGTTAGGGTTAGGGTTAGGGTACGGCTTAGGGTACGGTTTCGGGTACGGGTTCGTGTACGGCGTAGGGTATGGGTTAGGGTTAGGGTTCGGGTTAGTTTGAAGGTTAGGGCTCGGTTTAGGGTACGGGTTAGGATTAGGGTTTGTGTTAGCGTTAGGGTAGGGGTTAGGGTTAGGGTACGCGTTAGGGTTAGGGTAGTTATTAAACCTATCCCACTCTCTAGATACCCCTTAGCACGTCAAGGAATATTATTTGGGGGTCCAGCCATGGAGAAGTGTTTAGACAATAGGAGAAGATAAGGAACACACCCATTATCCTGAAATCACATTAGGATTCTCTTTTTAACCTGTTCCTTAATACACTAATGCTTAGGAAATCTATTGTAGGCAGAAGCAGTCAAGGGTAGCTTAGGCTTAGGGTTAGGATTAGGGTTAGGGTTAGGGTACTGCTTAGGGTACGGGTTCGGGTACTGGTTCGGGTACGGCGTAGGGTATGGGTTAGGGTTAGGGTTAGGGTTAGTTTGAGGGTTAGGGCTCGGTTTAGGTTACGGGTTAGGATTAGGGTACGTGTTAGGGTTAGGGTAGGGGTTAGGGTTAGGGTACGCATTAGGGTTAGTGTAGTTATTAAACCTATCCCACTCTCTAGATACCCCTTAGCACGTCAAAGAATATTATTTGGGGGTCCAGCCATGGAGAAGAGTTTAGACACTAGGAGAAGATAAGGAACACACCCATTATCAAGAAATCACATTAGGATTCTCTTTTTAACCTGTTCCTTAAAACACTAGAGCTTAGGAAATCTATTGGAGGCAGAAGCAGTCAAGGGTAGCTTAGGGTTAGGGTTAGGGTTAGTGTTAGGGTACGGCTTATGGTACGGGTTCGGGTACGGCGTAGGGTATGGGTTAGGGTTAGGTTTAGGGTTAGTTTGAGGGTTAGGGCTCGGTTTAGGGTACGGGTTAGGATTAGGGTACGTGTTAGGGTTAGGGTACGCATTAGGGTTAGGGTAGTTTTTAAACCTATCCCACTCTCTAGATACCCCTTAGCACGTCAAGGAATATTATTTGGGGGTCCAGCCATGGAGAAGAGTTTAGACACTAGGAGAAGATAAGGAACACACCCATTATCAAGAAATCACATTAGGATTCTCTTTTTAACCTGTTCCTTAAAACACTAGTGCTTAGGAAATCTATTGGAGGCAGAAGCAGTCAAGGGTAGCATAGGGTTAGGGTTAGGGTTAGGGTACGGCTTAGGGTACGGGTTCGGGTACGGGTTTGGGTATGGCATAGGGTATGGGTTAGGGTTAGGGTTAGGGTTAGTTTGAGGGTTAGGGCTCGGTATAGGGTTCGGGTTAAGATTAGTGTACGTGTTAGGGTTAGGGTAGGGGTTAGGGTTAGGGTACGCGTTAGGGTTAGGGTAGTTATTAAACCTATCCCACTCTCTAGATACCCTTTAGCACTTCAAGGAATATTATTTGTGGGTCCAGCCATGGAGAAGAGTTTAGACACTAGGAGAAGATAAGGAACACACCCATTATCCTGAAATCACATTAGGATTCTCTTTTTAACCTGTTCCTTAATACATTAGTGCTTAGGAAATCTATTGGAGGCAGAAGCAGTCAAGGGTAGCTTAGGGTTAGGGTTAGGGTTAGGGTTAGGGTTAGGGTACGGCTTAGGGTACGGGTTCGGGTACGTGTTCGTGTACGGCGTAGGGTATGGGTTAGGGTTAGGGTTAGGGTTAGTTTGAAGGTTAGGGCTCGGTTTAGGGTACGGGTTATGATTAGGGTTCGTGTTAGGGTTAGGGTAGGGGTTAGGGTTAGGGTACGCGTTAGATTTAGGGTAGTTATTAAACCTATCCCACTCTCTAGATACCCCTTAGCACGTCAAGGAATATTATTTGGGGGTCCAGCCATGGAGAAGAGTTTAGACACTAGGAGAAAATAAGGAACACACCCATTATCCAGAAATCACATTAGGATTCTCTTTTTAACCTGTTCCTTAAAACACTAGTGCTTAGGAAATCTATTGGAGGCAGAAGCAGTCAAGGGTAGCTTAGGGTTAGGGTTAGGGTTAGGTTTAGGGTTAGCTTTAGGGTACGGCTTAGGGTACGGTTTCGGGTACGGGTTCGGGTACGGCGTAGGGTATGGGTTAGGGTTAGGGTTAGGGTTAGTTTGAGGGTTAGGGCTCGGTTTAGGGTACGGGTTAGGATTAGGTTACGTGTTAGGGTTAGGGTAGGGGTTAGGGTTAGGGTACGCGTTAGGGTTAGGGAAGTTATTAAACCTATCCCACTCTCTAGATACCCCTTAGCACGTCAAGGAATATTATTTGGGGGTCCAGCCATGGAGAAGAGTTTAGACAATAGGAGAAAATAAGGAACACACCCATTATCCTGAAATCACATTAGGATTCTCTTTTTAACCTGTTCCTTAAAACACTAGTGCTTAGGAAATCTATTGGAGGCAGAAGCAGTCAAGGGCAGCTTAGGGTTAGGGTTAGGGTTAGGGTTAGGGTTAGGGTACGGCTTAGGGTACGGGTAAGGGTACGGGTTCGTGTACGGCGTAGGGTATGGGTTAGGGTTAGGGTTAGAGTTAGTTTGAAAGTTAGGGCTCGGTTTAGGGTACGGGTTAGGATTAGGGTTCGTGTTAGGGTTAGGGTAGGGGTTAGGGTTAGGGTACGCGTTAGGTTTAGGGTAGTTATTAAACCTATCCCACTCTCTAGATACCCCTTAGCACGTCAAGGAATATTATTTGTGGGTCCAGCCATGGAGAAGAGTTTAGACACTAGGAGAAGATAAGGAACACACCCATTATCCTGAAATCACATTAGGATTCTCTTTTTAACCTGTTCCTTAATACACTAGTGCTTAGGAAATCTATTAGAGGCAGAAGCAGTGAAGGGTAGCTTAGGGTTAGGGTTAGGGTTAGGTTTAGGGTTAGGGTTAGGGTACGGCTTAGGGAACGGTTTCGGGTTCGGGTTCGGGTATGGCGTAGTGTATGGGTTAGGGTTAGGGTTAGGGTTAGGGTTAGGGTTAGGGTTAGGGTTAGGGTTTAGGGTTAGGGTTAGGGTTAGGGTTAGGGTTAGGGTTAGGGTTAGGGTTAGGGTTAGGGTACGGCTTAGGGTACGGGTTCGGGTCCGGGTTCGGGTACGGCATAGGGTATGGGTTAGGGTTAGGGTTAGGGTTAGTTTGAGGGTTAGGGCTCGGTTTAGGGTACGGGTTAGGATTAGTGTACGTGTTAGGGTTAGGGTAGAGGTTAGGGTTAGGGTACGCGTTAGGGTTAGGGTAGTTATTAAACCTATCCCACTCTCTAGATACCCCTTAGCACGTCAAGGAATATTATTTGGGGGTCCAGCCATGGAGAAGAGTTTAGACACTAAGAGAAGATAAGGAACACACCCATTATCAAGAAATCACATTACGATTCTCTTTGTAACCTCTTCCTTAAAACACTAGTGCTTAGGAAATCTATTGGAGGCAGAAGCAGTCAAGGGTAGCTTAGGGTTAGGGTTAGGGTTAGGGTTAGGTTTATTGTTAGGGTAAGGCTTAGAGTACGGGTTCGGGTACGGGTTCGGGTACGGCGTAGGGTATGGGTTAGGGTTAGGGTTAGGGTTAGTTTGAGGGTTAGGGCTCGGTTTAGGGTACGGGTTAGGATTAGGGTACGTGTTAGGGTTAGGGTACGCGTTAGGGTTAGGGTAGTTATTAAACCTATCCCACTCTCTAGATACCCCTTAGCACGTCAAGGAATATTATTTGGGGGTCCAGCCATGGAGAAGAGTTCAGACACTAGGAGAAGATAAGGAACACACCCATTATCAAGAAATCACATTAGGATTCTCTTTTTAACCTGTTCCTTAAAACGCTAGTGCTTAGGAAATCTATTGGAGGCAGAAGCAGTCAAGGGTAGCTTAGGTTTAGGGTTAGGGTTAGGGTACGGCTTAGGGTACGGGTTCGGGTACGGGTTCGGGTACGGGTTTGGGTATGGCGTAGGGTATGGGTTAGTGTTAGGGTTAGTTTGAGGGTTAGGGCTCGGTTTAGGGTACGGGTTAGGATTAGGGTACGTGTTAGGGTTAGGGTAGGGGTTAGGGTTAGGGTACGCGTTAGGGTTAGGGTAGTTATTAAACCTATCCCACTCTCTAGATACCCCTTAGCACGTCAAGGAATATTATTTGGGGGTCCAGCCTTGGAGAAGAGTTTAGACACTAGGAGAAGATAAGGAACACACCCATTATCAAGAAATCACATTAGGATTCTCTTTTTAACCTGTTCCTTAAAACACTAGTGCTTAGGAAATCTATTGGAGGCAGAAGCAGTCAAGGGTAGCTTAGGGTTAGGGTTAGGGTTAGGGTACGGCTTAGGGTACGGGTTCGGGTACGGGTTCGGGTACGGCGTAGGGTATGGGTTAGGGATAGGGTTAGGGTTAGTTTGAGGGTTAGGGCTCGGTTTAGAGTACGGGTTAGGATTAGGGTACGTGTTAGGGTTAGGGTACGCGTTAGGGTTAGGGTAGTTATTAAACCTATCCCACTCTCTAAATACCCTTTAGCACGTAAAGGAATATTATTTGGGGGTCCAGCCATGGAGAAGAGTTTAGACACTAGGAGAAGATAAGGAACACACCCATTATCCTGAAATCACATTAGGATTCTCTTTTTAACCTGTTCCTTAATACACTAGTGCTTAGGAAATCTACTTGAGGCAGAAGCAGTCAAGGGTAGCTTAGGGTTAGGGTTAGGGTTAGGGTTAGGGTTAGGGTACGGCTTAGGGTACGGTTTCGGGTACGGGTTCGTGTACGGCGTAGGGTATGGGTTAGGGTTAGGGTTCGGGTTAGTTTGAAGGTTAGGGCTCGGTTTAGGGTACGGGTTAGGATTAGGGTTCGTGTTAGCGTTAGGGTAGGGGTTAGGGTTAGGGTACGCGTTAGGGTTAGGGTAGTTATTAAACCTATCCCACTCTCTAGATACCCCTTAGCACGTCAAGGAATATTATTTGGGGGTCCAGCCATGGAGAAGTGTTTAGACAATAGGAGAAGATAAGGAACACACCCATTATCCTGAAATCACATTAGGATTCTCTTTTTAACCTGTTCCTTAATACACTAATGCTTAGGAAATCTATTGTAGGCAGAAGCAGTCAAGGGTAGCTTAGGCTTAGGGTTAGGATTAGGGTTAGGGTTAGGGTACTGCTTAGGGTACGGGTTCGGGTACTGGTTCGGGTACGGCGTAGGGTATGGGTTAGGGTTAGGGTTAGGGTTAGTTTGAGGGTTAGGGCTCGGTTTAGGTTACGGGTTAGGATTAGGGTACGTGTTAGGGTTAGGGTAGGGGTTAGGGTTAGGGTACGCATTAGGGTTAGTGTAGTTATTAAACCTATCCCACTCTCTAGATACCCCTTAGCACGTCAAAGAATATTATTTGGGGGTCCAGCCATGGAGAAGAGTTTAGACACTAGGAGAAGATAAGGAACACACCCATTATCAAGAAATCACATTAGGATTCTCTTTTTAACCTGTTCCTTAAAACACTAGAGCTTAGGAAATCTATTGGAGGCAGAAGCAGTCAAGGGTAGCTTAGGGTTAGGGTTAGGGTTAGTGTTAGGGTACGGCTTATGGTACGGGTTCGGGTACGGCGTAGGGTATGGGTTAGGGTTAGGTTTAGGGTTAGTTTGAGGGTTAGGGCTCGGTTTAGGGTACGGGTTAGGATTAGGGTACGTGTTAGGGTTAGGGTACGCATTAGGGTTAGGGTAGTTTTTAAACCTATCCCACTCTCTAGATACCCCTTAGCACGTCAAGGAATATTATTTGGGGGTCCAGCCATGGAGAAGAGTTTAGACACTAGGAGAAGATAAGGAACACACCCATTATCAAGAAATCACATTAGGATTCTCTTTTTAACCTGTTCCTTAAAACACTAGTGCTTAGGAAATCTATTGGAGGCAGAAGCAGTCAAGGGTAGCATAGGGTTAGGGTTAGGGTTAGGGTACGGCTTAGGGTACGGGTTCGGGTACGGGTTTGGGTATGGCATAGGGTATGGGTTAGGGTTAGGGTTAGGGTTAGTTTGAGGGTTAGGGCTCGGTATAGGGTTCGGGTTAAGATTAGTGTACGTGTTAGGGTTAGGGTAGGGGTTAGGGTTAGGGTACGCGTTAGGGTTAGGGTAGTTATTAAACCTATCCCACACTCTAGATACCCTTTAGCACTTCAAGGAATATTATTTGTGGGTCCAGCCATGGAGAAGAGTTTAGACACTAGGAGAAGATAAGGAACACACCCATTATCCTGAAATCACATTAGGATTCTCTTTTTAACCTGTTCCTTAATACATTAGTGCTTAGGAAATCTATTGGAGGCAGAAGCAGTCAAGGGTAGCTTAGGGTTAGGGTTAGGGTTAGGGTTAGGGTTAGGGTACGGCTTAGGGTACGGGTTCGGGTACGTGTTCGTGTACGGCGTAGGGTATGGGTTAGGGTTAGGGTTAGGGTTAGTTTGAAGGTTAGGGCTCGGTTTAGGGTACGGGTTATGATTAGGGTTCGTGTTAGGGTTAGGGTAGGGGTTAGGGTTAGGGTACGCGTTAGATTTAGGGTAGTTATTAAACCTATCCCACTCTCTAGATACCCCTTAGCACGTCAAGGAATATTATTTGGGGGTCCAGCCATGGAGAAGAGTTTAGACACTAGGAGAAAATAAGGAACACACCCATTATCCAGAAATCACATTAGGATTCTCTTTTTAACCTGTTCCTTAAAACACTAGTGCTTAGGAAATCTATTGGAGGCAGAAGCAGTCAAGGGTAGCTTAGGGTTAGGGTTAGGGTTAGGTTTAGGGTTAGCTTTAGGGTACGGCTTAGGGTACGGTTTCGGGTACGGGTTCGGGTACGGCGTAGGGTATGGGTTAGGGTTAGGGTTAGGGTTAGTTTGAGGGTTAGGGCTCGGTTTAGGGTACGGGTTAGGATTAGGGTACGTGTTAGGGTTAGGGGACGCGTTAGGGTTAGGGTAGTTATTAAACCTATCCCACTCTCTAAACACCCTTTAGCACGTCAAGAAATATTATTTGGGGGTCCAGCCATGGAGAAGAGTTTAGACACTAGGAGAAGATAAGGAACACACCCATTATCCTGAAATCACATTAGGATTCTCTTTTTAACCTGTTCCTTAATACACTAGTGCTTCGGAAATCTACTGGAGGCAGAAGCAGTAAAGGGTAGCTTAGGGTTAGGGTTAGGGTTAGGGTTAGGGTTAGTTTGAGGGTTAGGGCTCGGTTTAGGGTACGGGTTAGGATTAGTGTACGTGTTAGAGTTAGGGTAGAGGTTAGGGTTAGGGTACGCGTTAGGGTTAGGGTAGTTATTAAACCTATCCCACTCTCTAGATACCCCTTAGCACGTCAAGGAATATTATTTGGGGGTCCAGCCTTGGAGAAGAGTTTAGACACTAGGAGAAGATAAGGAACACACCCATTATCAAGAAATCACATTAGGATTCTCTTTTTAACCTGTTCCTTAAAACACTAGTGCTTAGGAAATCTATTGGAGGCAGAAGCAGTCAAGGGTAGCTTAGGGTTAGGATTAGGGTTAGGGTACGGCTTAGGGTACGGGTTCGTGTACGGGTTCGTGTACGGCGTAGGGTATGGGTTAGGGTTAGGGTTAGGGTTAGGGTTAGGGTAGGGGTTAGGGTTAGGGTACGCGTTAGGGTTAGGGTAGTTATTAAACCTATCCCACTCTCTAGATACCCCTTAGCACGTCAAGGAATATTATTTGGGGGTCCAGCCATGGAGAAGAGTTTAGACAATAGGAGAAGATAAGGAACACACCCATTATCTTGAAATCACATTAGGATTCTCTTTTTAACCTGTTCCTTAATACACTAATGCTTAGGAAATCTATTGTAGGCAGAAGCAGTCAAGGGTAGCTTAGGGTTAGGGTTAGGATTAGGGTTAGGGTTAGGGTACGGCTTAGGGTACGGGTTCGGGTTCTGGTTCGGGTACGGCGTAGGGTATGGGTTAGGGTTAGGGTTAGGGTTAGTTTGAGGGTTAGGGCTCGGTTTAGGTTACGGGTTAGGATTAGGGTACGTGTTAGGGTTAGGGTAGGGGTTAGGGTTAGGGTACGCGTTAGGGTTAGTGTAGTTATTAAACCTATCCCACTCTCTAGATACCCCTTAGCACGTCAAAGAATATTATTTGGGGGTCCAGCCATGGAGAAGAGTTTAGACACTAGGAGAAGATAAGGAACACACCCATTATCAAGAAATCACATTAGGATTCTCTTTTTAAACTGTTCCTTAAAACACTAGTGCTTAGGAAATCTATTGGAGGCAGAAGCAGTCAAGGGTAGCTTAGGGTTAGGGTTAGGGTTAGGGTTAGGGTTAGTGTTAGGGTACGGGTTCGGGTACGGGTTCGGGTACGGCGTAGGGTATGGGTTAGGGTTAGGGTTAGGGTTAGTTTGAGGGTTAGGGCTCGGTTTAGGGTACGGGTTAGGATTAGGGTACGTGTTAGTGTTAGGGTAGGGGTTAGGGTTAGGGTACGCGTTAGGGTTACGGTAGTTATTAAACCTATCCCACACTCTAGATACCCCTTAGCACGTCAAGGAATATTATTTGGGGGTCCAGCCATGGAGAAGAGTTTAGACACTAGGAGAAGATAAGGAACACACCCATTATCAAGAAATCACATTAGGATTCTCTTTTTAACCTGTTCCTTAAAACACTAGTGCTTAGGAAATCTATTGGAGGCAGAAGCAGTCAAGGGTAGCTTAGGGTTAGGGTTAGGGTTAGGGTTAGGTTTATTGTTAGGGTAAGGCTTAGAGTACGGGTTCGGGTACGGGTTCGGGTACGGCGTAGGGTATGGGTTAGGGTTAGGGTTAGGGTTAGTTTGAGGGTTAGGGCTCGGTTTAGGGTACGGGTTAGGATTAGGGTACGTGTTAGGGTTAGGGTACGCGTTAGGGTTAGGGTAGTTATTAAACCTATCCCACTCTCTAGATACCCCTTAGCACGTCAAGGAATATTATTTGGGGGTCCAGCCATGGAGAAGAGTTCAGACACTAGGAGAAGATAAGGAACACACCCATTATCAAGAAATCACATTAGGATTCTCTTTTTAACCTGTTCCTTAAAACGCTAGTGCTTAGGAAATCTATTGGAGGCAGAAGCAGTCAAGGGTAGCTTAGGTTTAGGGTTAGGGTTAGGGTACGGCTTAGGGTACGGGTTCGGGTACGGGTTCGGGTACGGGTTTGGGTATGGCGTAGGGTATGGGTTAGTGTTAGGGTTAGTTTGAGGGTTAGGGCTCGGTTTAGGGTACGGGTTAGGATTAGGGTACGTGTTAGGGTTAGGGTAGGGGTTAGGGTTAGGGTACGCGTTAGGGTTAGGGTAGTTATTAAACCTATCCCACTCTCTAGATACCCCTTAGCACGTCAAGGAATATTATTTGGGGGTCCAGCCTTGGAGAAGAGTTTAGACACTAGGAGAAGATAAGGAACACACCCATTATCAAGAAATCACATTAGGATTCTCTTTTTAACCTGTTCCTTAAAACACTAGTGCTTAGGAAATCTATTGGAGGCAGAAGCAGTCAAGGGTAGCTTAGGGTTAGGGTTAGGGTTAGGGTACGGCTTAGGGTACGGGTTCGGGTACGGGTTCGGGTACGGCGTAGGGTATGGGTTAGGGATAGGGTTAGGGTTAGTTTGAGGGTTAGGGCTCGGTTTAGGGTACGGGTTAGGATTAGGGTACGTGTTAGGGTTAGGGTACGCGTTAGGGTTAGGGTAGTTATTAAACCTATCCCACTCTCTAAATACCCTTTAGCACGTAAAGGAATATTATTTGGGGGTCCAGCCATGGAGAAGAGTTTAGACACTAGGAGAAGATAAGGAACACACCCATTATCCTGAAATCACATTAGGATTCTCTTTTTAACCTGTTCCTTAATACACTAGTGCTTAGGAAATCTACTTGAGGCAGAAGCAGTCAAGGGTAGCTTAGGGTTAGGGTTAGGGTTAGGGTTAGGGTTAGGGTACGGCTTAGGGTACGGTTTCGGGTACGGGTTCGTGTACGGCGTAGGGTATGGGTTAGGGTTAGGGTTCGGGTTAGTTTGAAGGTTAGGGCTCGGTTTAGGGTACGGGTTAGGATTAGGGTTCGTGTTAGCGTTAGGGTAGGGGTTAGGGTTAGGGTACGCGTTAGGGTTAGGGTAGTTATTAAACCTATCCCACTCTCTAGATACCCCTTAGCACGTCAAGGAATATTATTTGGGGGTCCAGCCATGGAGAAGTGTTTAGACAATAGGAGAAGATAAGGAACACACCCATTATCCTGAAATCACATTAGGATTCTCTTTTTAACCTGTTCCTTAATACACTAATGCTTAGGAAATCTATTGTAGGCAGAAGCAGTCAAGGGTAGCTTAGGCTTAGGGTTAGGATTAGGGTTAGGGTTAGGGTACTGCTTAGGGTACGGGTTCGGGTACTGGTTCGGGTACGGCGTAGGGTATGGGTTAGGGTTAGGGTTAGGGTTAGTTTGAGGGTTAGGGCTCGGTTTAGGTTACGGGTTAGGATTAGGGTACGTGTTAGGGTTAGGGTAGGGGTTAGGGTTAGGGTACGCATTAGGGTTAGTGTAGTTATTAAACCTATCCCACTCTCTAGATACCCCTTAGCACGTCAAAGAATATTATTTGGGGGTCCAGCCATGGAGAAGAGTTTAGACACTAGGAGAAGATAAGGAACACACCCATTATCAAGAAATCACATTAGGATTCTCTTTTTAACCTGTTCCTTAAAACACTAGAGCTTAGGAAATCTATTGGAGGCAGAAGCAGTCAAGGGTAGCTTAGGGTTAGGGTTAGGGTTAGTGTTAGGGTACGGCTTATGGTACGGGTTCGGGTACGGCGTAGGGTATGGGTTAGGGTTAGGTTTAGGGTTAGTTTGAGGGTTAGGGCTCGGTTTAGGGTACGGGTTAGGATTAGGGTACGTGTTAGGGTTAGGGTACGCATTAGGGTTAGGGTAGTTTTTAAACCTATCCCACTCTCTAGATACCCCTTAGCACGTCAAGGAATATTATTTGGGGGTCCAGCCATGGAGAAGAGTTTAGACACTAGGAGAAGATAAGGAACACACCCATTATCAAGAAATCACATTAGGATTCTCTTTTTAACCTGTTCCTTAAAACACTAGTGCTTAGGAAATCTATTGGAGGCAGAAGCAGTCAAGGGTAGCATAGGGTTAGGGTTAGGGTTAGGGTACGGCTTAGGGTACGGGTTCGGGTACGGGTTTGGGTATGGCATAGGGTATGGGTTAGGGTTAGGGTTAGGGTTAGTTTGAGGGTTAGGGCTCGGTATAGGGTTCGGGTTAAGATTAGTGTACGTGTTAGGGTTAGGGTAGGGGTTAGGGTTAGGGTACGCGTTAGGGTTAGGGTAGTTATTAAACCTATCCCACTCTCTAGATACCCTTTAGCACTTCAAGGAATATTATTTGTGGGTCCAGCCATGGAGAAGAGTTTAGACACTAGGAGAAGATAAGGAACACACCCATTATCCTGAAATCACATTAGGATTCTCTTTTTAACCTGTTCCTTAATACATTAGTGCTTAGGAAATCTATTGGAGGCAGAAGCAGTCAAGGGTAGCTTAGGGTTAGGGTTAGGGTTAGGGTTAGGGTTAGGGTACGGCTTAGGGTACGGGTTCGGGTACGTGTTCGTGTACGGCGTAGGGTATGGGTTAGGGTTAGGGTTAGGGTTAGTTTGAAGGTTAGGGCTCGGTTTAGGGTACGGGTTATGATTAGGGTTCGTGTTAGGGTTAGGGTAGGGGTTAGGGTTAGGGTACGCGTTAGATTTAGGGTAGTTATTAAACCTATCCCACTCTCTAGATACCCCTTAGCACGTCAAGGAATATTATTTGGGGGTCCAGCCATGGAGAAGAGTTTAGACACTAGGAGAAAATAAGGAACACACCCATTATCCAGAAATCACATTAGGATTCTCTTTTTAACCTGTTCCTTAAAACACTAGTGCTTAGGAAATCTATTGGAGGCAGAAGCAGTCAAGGGTAGCTTAGGGTTAGGGTTAGGGTTAGGTTTAGGGTTAGCTTTAGGGTACGGCTTAGGGTACGGTTTCGGGTACGGGTTCGGGTACGGCGTAGGGTATGGGTTAGGGTTAGGGTTAGGGTTAGTTTGAGGGTTAGGGCTCGGTTTAGGGTACGGGTTAGGATTAGGGTACGTGTTAGGGTTAGGGGACGCGTTAGGGTTAGGGTAGTTATTAAACCTATCCCACTCTCTAAACACCCTTTAGCACGTCAAGAAATATTATTTGGGGGTCCAGCCATGGAGAAGAGTTTAGACACTAGGAGAAGATAAGGAACACACCCATTATCCTGAAATCACATTAGGATTCTCTTTTTAACCTGTTCCTTAATACACTAGTGCTTCGGAAATCTACTGGAGGCAGAAGCAGTAAAGGGTAGCTTAGGGTTAGGGTTAGGGTTAGGGTTAGGGTTAGTTTGAGGGTTAGGGCTCGGTTTAGGGTACGGGTTAGGATTAGTGTACGTGTTAGAGTTAGGGTAGAGGTTAGGGTTAGGGTACGCGTTAGGGTTAGGGTAGTTATTAAACCTATCCCACTCTCTAGATACCCCTTAGCACGTCAAGGAATATTATTTGGGGGTCCAGCCTTGGAGAAGAGTTTAGACACTAGGAGAAGATAAGGAACACACCCATTATCAAGAAATCACATTAGGATTCTCTTTTTAACCTGTTCCTTAAAACACTAGTGCTTAGGAAATCTATTGGAGGCAGAAGCAGTCAAGGGTAGCTTAGGGTTAGGATTAGGGTTAGGGTACGGCTTAGGGTACGGGTTCGTGTACGGGTTCGTGTACGGCGTAGGGTATGGGTTAGGGTTAGGGTTAGGGTTAGGGTTAGGGTAGGGGTTAGGGTTAGGGTACGCGTTAGGGTTAGGGTAGTTATTAAACCTATCCCACTCTCTAGATACCCCTTAGCACGTCAAGGAATATTATTTGGGGGTCCAGCCATGGAGAAGAGTTTAGACAATAGGAGAAGATAAGGAACACACCCATTATCTTGAAATCACATTAGGATTCTCTTTTTAACCTGTTCCTTAATACACTAATGCTTAGGAAATCTATTGTAGGCAGAAGCAGTCAAGGGTAGCTTAGGGTTAGGGTTAGGATTAGGGTTAGGGTTAGGGTACGGCTTAGGGTACGGGTTCGGGTTCTGGTTCGGGTACGGCGTAGGGTATGGGTTAGGGTTAGGGTTAGGGTTAGTTTGAGGGTTAGGGCTCGGTTTAGGTTACGGGTTAGGATTAGGGTACGTGTTAGGGTTAGGGTAGGGGTTAGGGTTAGGGTACGCGTTAGGGTTAGTGTAGTTATTAAACCTATCCCACTCTCTAGATACCCCTTAGCACGTCAAAGAATATTATTTGGGGGTCCAGCCATGGAGAAGAGTTTAGACACTAGGAGAAGATAAGGAACACACCCATTATCAAGAAATCACATTAGGATTCTCTTTTTAACCTGTTCCTTAAAACACTAGTGCTTAGGAAATCTATTGGAGGCAGAAGCAGTCAAGGGTAGCTTAGGGTTAGGGTTAGGGTTAGGGTTAGGGTTAGTGTTAGGGTACGGGTTCGGGTACGGGTTCGGGTACGGCGTAGGGTATGGGTTAGGGTTAGGGTTAGGGTTAGTTTGAGGGTTAGGGCTCGGTTTAGGGTACGGGTTAGGATTAGGGTACGTGTTAGTGTTAGGGTAGGGGTTAGGGTTAGGGTACGCGTTAGGGTTACGGTAGTTATTAAACCTATCCCACACTCTAGATACCCCTTAGCACGTCAAGGAATATTATTTGGGGGTCCAGCCATGGAGAAGAGTTTAGACACTAGGAGAAGATAAGGAACACACCCATTATCAAGAAATCACATTAGGATTCTCTTTTTAACCTGTTCCTTAAAACACTAGTGCTTAGGAAATCTATTGGAGGCAGAAGCAGTCAAGGGTAGCTTAGGGTTAGGGTTAGGGTTAGGGTACGGCTTAGGGTACGGGTTCGGGTACGGGTTCGTGTACGGCGTAGGGTATGGGTTAGGGTTAGGGTTAGGGTTAGTTTGAAGGTTAGGGCTCGGTTTAGGGTACGGGTTAGGATTAGGGTTCGTGTTAGGGTTAGGGTAGGGGTTAGGGTTAGGGTACGCGTTAGGGTTAGGGTAGTTATTAAACCTATCCCACTCTCTAGATACCCCTTAGCACGTCAAGGAATATTATTTGGGGGTCCAGCCATGGAGAAGAGTTTAGACAATAGGAGAAGATAAGGAACACACCCATTATCTTGAAATCACATTAGGATTCTCTTTTTAACCTGTTCCTTAATACACTAATGCTTAGGAAATCTATTGTAGGCAGAAGCAGTCAAGGGTAGCTTAGGGTTAGGGTTAGGATTAGGGTTAGGGTTAGGGTACGGCTTAGGGTACGGGTTCGGGTACTGGTTCGGGTACGGCGTAGGGTATGGGTTAGGGTTAGGGTTAGGGTTAGTTTGAGGGTTAGGGCTCGGTTTAGGATACGGGTTAGGATTAGGGTACGTGTTAGGGTTAGGGTAGGGGTTAGGGTTAGGGTACGCGTTAGGGTTAGTGTAGTTATTAAACCTATCCCACTCTCTAGATACCCCTTAGCACGTCAAAGAATATTATTTGGGGGTCCAGCCATGGAGAAGAGTTTAGACACTAGGAGAAGATAAGGAACACACCCATTATCAAGAAATCACATTAGGATTCTCTTTTTAACCTGTTCCTTAAAACACTAGTGCTTAGGAAATCTATTGGAGGCAGAAGCAGTCAAGGGTAGCTTAGGGTTAGGGTTAGGGTTAGGGTTAGGGTTAGTGTTAGGGTACGGGTTCGGGTACGGGTTCGGGTACGGCGTAGGGTATGGGTTAGGGTTAGGGTTAGGGTTAGTTTGAGGGTTAGGGCTCGGTTTAGGGTACGGGTTAGGATTAGGGTACGTGTTAGTGTTAGGGTAGGGGTTAGGGTTAGGGTACGCGTTTGGGTTACGGTAGTTATTAAACCTATCCCACACTCTAGATACCCCTTAGCATGTCAAGGAATATTATTTGGGGGTCCAGCCATGGAGAAGAGTTTAGACACTAGGAGAAGATAAGGAACACACCCATTATCAAGAAATCACATTAGGATTCTCTTTTTAACCTGTTCCTTAAAACACTAGTGCTTAGGAAATCTATTGGAGGCAGAAGCAGTCAAGGGTAGCTTAGGGTTAGGTTTAGGGTTAGGGTACGGCTTAGGGTACGGGTTCGGGTACGGGTTTGGGTATGGCATAGGGTATGGGTTAGGGTTAGGGTTAGGGTTAGTTTGAGGGTTAGGGCTCGGTTTAGGGTTCGGGTTAAAATTAGTGTACGTGTTAGGGTTAGGGTAGGGGTTAGGGTTAGGGTACGCGTTAGGGTTAGGGTAGTTATTAAACCTATCCCACTCTCTAGATACCCTTTAGCACGTCAAGGAATATTATTTGGGGGTCCAGCCATGGAGAAGAGTTTAGACACTAGGAGAAGATAAAGAACACACCCATTATACTGAAATCACATTAGGATTCTCTTTTTAACCTGTTCCTTAATACACTAGTGCTTAGGAAATCTATTGGAGGCAGAAGCAGTCAAGGGTAGCTTAGGGTTAGGGTTTGGGATAGGTTTAGGGTTAGGGTACGGCTTAGGTTATGGGTTCGGGTCCGGGTTTGGGTATGGCGTAGGGTATGGGTTAGGGTTAGGGTTAGGGTTAGTTTGAGGGTTAGGGCTCGGTTTAGGTTACGGGTTAGGATTAGGGTACGTGTTAGGGTTAGGGTAGGGGTTAGGGTTAGGGTACGCGTTAGGGTTAGGGTAGTTATTAAACCTATCCCACTCTCTAGATACCCCTTAGCACGTCAAGGAATATTATTTGGGGGTCCAGCCATGGAGAAGAGTTTAGACACTAGGAGAAGATAAGGAACACACCCATTATCCTGAAATCACATTAGGATTCTCTTTTTAACCTGTTCCTTAATACACTAGTGCTTAGGAAATCTATTAGAGGCAGAAGCAGTGAAGGGTAGCTTAGGGTTAGGGTTAGGGTTAGGTTTAGGGTTAGGGTTAGGGTACGGCTTAGGGAACGGGTTCGGGTTCGGGTTCGGGTATGGCGTAGGGTATGGGTTAGGGTTAGGGTTAGGGTTAGTTTGAGGGTTAGGGCTCGGTTTAGGGTACGGTTTAGGATTAGTGTACGTGTTAGGGTTAGGGTAGAGGTTAGGGTTAGGGTACGCGTTAGGGTTAGGGTAGTTATTAAACCTATCCCACTCTCTAGATACCCCTTAGCACGTCAAGGAATATTATTTGGGGGTCCAGCCATGGAGAAGAGTTTAGACACTAAGAGAAGATAAGGAACACACCCATTATCAAGAAATCACATTACGATTCTCTTTTTAACCTCTTCCTTAAAACACTAGTGCTTAGGAAATCTATTGGAGGCAGAAGCAGTCAAGGGTAGCTTAGGGTTAGGGTTAGGGTTAGGGTTAGGGTTATTGTTAGGGTAAGGCTTAGAGTACGGGTTCGGGTATGGGTTCGGGTACGGCGTAGGGTATGGGTTAGGGTTAGGGTTAGGGTTAGTTTGAGGGTTAGGGCTCGGTTTAGGGTACGGGTTAGGATTAGGGTACGTGTTAGGGTTAGGGTAGGGGTTAGGGTTAGGGTACGCGTTAGGGTTAGGGTAGTTATTAAACCTATCCCACTCTCTAGATACCCCTTAGCACGTCAAGGAATATTATTTGGGGGTCCAGCCATGGAGAAGAGTTTAGACACTAGGAGAAGATAAGGAACACACCCATTATCAAGAAATCACAATAGGATTCTCTTTTTAACCTGTTCCTTAAAACACTAGTGCTTAGGAAATCTATTGGAGGCAGAAGCAGTCAAGGGTAGCTTAGGGTTAGGGTTAGGGTTAGTGATAGGGTACGGCTTAGGGTACGGGTTCGGGTACGGGTTCGGGTACGGCGTAGGGTATGGGTTAGGGTTAGGGTTAGGGTTAGTTTGAGGGTTAGGGCTCGGTTTAGGGTACGGGTTAGGATTAGGGTACGTGTTAGTGTTAGGGTACGCGTTAGGGTTAGGGTAGTTATTAAACCTATCCCACTCTCTAGATACCCCTTAGCACGTCAAGGAATATTATTTGGGGTTCCATCCATGGAGAAGAGTTCAGACACTAGGAGAAGATAAGGAACACACCCATTATCAAGAAATCACATTAGGATTCTCTTTTTAACCTGTTCCTTAAAACACTAGTGCTTAGGAAATCTATTGGAGGCAGAAGCAGTCAAGGGTAGCTTAGGGTTAGGGTTAGGGTTAGGGTACGGCTTAGGGTACGGGTTCGGGTACGGGTTCGGGTACGGGTTTGGGTATGGCGTAGGGTATGGGTTAGTGTTAGGGTTAGTTTGAGGGTTAGGGCTCGGTTTAGGGTACGGGTTAGGATTAGGGTACGTGTTAGGGTTAGGGTAGGGGTTAGGGTTAGGGTACGCGTTAGGGTTAGGGTAGTTATTAAACCTATCCCACTCTCTAGATACCCTTTAGCACGTCAAGGAATATTATTTGGGGGTCCAGCCATGGAGAAGAGTTTAGACACTAGGAGAAGATAAGGAACACACCCATTATCCTGAAATCACATTAGGATTCTCTTTTTAACCTCTTCCTTAATACACTAGTGCTTAGGAAATCTATTGGAGGCAGAAGCAGTCAAGGGTAGCTTAGGGTTAGGGTTAGGGTTAGGGTACGGCTTAGGGTACGGGTTCGGGTCCGGGTTCGGGTACAGCGTAGGGTATGGGTTAGGGTTAGGGTTAGGGTTAGTTTGAGGGTTAGGGCTCGGTTTAGGGTACGGGTTAGGATTAGTGTACGTGTTAGGGTTAGGGTAGAGGTTAGGGTTAGGGTATGCGTTAGGGTTAGGGTAGTTATGAAACCTATTCCACTCTCTAGATACCCCTTAGCACGTCAAGGAATATTATTTGGGGGTCCAGCCTTGGAGAAGAGTTTGGACACTAGGAGAAGATAAGGAACACACCCATTATCAAGAAATCACATTAGGATTCTCTTTTTAACCTGTTCCTTAAAACACTAGTGCTTAGGAAATCTATTGGAGGCAGAAGCAGTCAAGGGTAGCTTAGGGTTAGGGTTAGGGTTAGGGTACGGCTTAGGGTACGGGTTCGGGTACGGGTTCGGGTACGGGTTTGGGTATGGCGTAGGGTATGGGTTAGTGTTAGGGTTAGTTTGAGGGTTAGGGCTCGGTTTAGGGTACGGGTTAGGATTAGGGTACGTGTTAGGGTTAGGGTAGGGGTTAGGGTTAGGGTACGCGTTAGGGTTAGGGTAGTTATTAAACCTATCCCACTCTCTAGATACCCCTTAGCACGTCAAGGAATATTATTTGGGGGTCCAGCCTTGGAGAAGAGTTTAGACACTAGGAGAAGATAAGGAACACACCCATTATCAAGAAATCACATTAGGATTCTCTTTTTAACCTGTTCCTTAAAACACTAGTGCTTAGGAAATCTATAGGAGGCAGAAGCAGTCAAGGGTAGCTTAGGGTTAGGGTTAGGGTTAGGGTACGGCTTAGGGTACGGGTTCGGGTACGGGTTCGTGTACGGCGTAGGGTATGGGTTAGGGTTAGGGTTAGGGTTAGTTTGAAGGTTAGGGCTCGGTTTAGGGTACGGGTTAGGATTAGGGTTCGTGTTAGGGTTAGGGTAGGGGTTAGGGTTAGGGTAGGGGTTAGGTTTAGGGTACGCGTTAGGGTCAGGGTAGTTATTAAACCTATCCCACTCTCTAGATACCCCTTAGCACGTCAAGGAATATTATTTGGGGGTCCAGCCATGGAGAAGAGTTTAGACAATAGGAGAAGATAAGGAACACACCCATTAACCTGAAATCACATAAGGATTCTCTTTTTAACCTGTTCCTTAATACACTAATGCTTAGGAAATCTATTGTAGGCAGAAGCAGTCAAGGGTAGCTTAGGGTTAGGGTTAGGATTAGGGTTAGGGTTAGGGTACGGCTTAGGGTACGGGTTCGGGTACTGTTTCGGGTACGGCGTAGGGTATGGGTTAGGGTTAGGGTTAGGGTTAGTTTGAGGGTTAGGGCTCGGTTTAGGTTACGGGTTAGGATTAGGGTACGTGTTAGGGTTAGGGTAGGGGTTAGGGTTAGGATACGCGTTAGGGTTAGTGTAGTTATTAAACCTATCCCACTCTCTAGATACCCCTTAGCACGTCAAAGAATATTATTTGGGGGTCCAGCCATGGAGAAGAGTTTAGACACTAGGAGAAGATAAGGAACACACCCATTATCAAGAAATCACATTAGGATTCTCTTTTTAACCTGTTCCTTAAAACACTAGTGCTTAGGAAATCTATTGGAGGCAGAAGCAGTCAAGGGTAGCTTAGGTTTAGGGTTAGGGTTAGGGTTAGGGTTAGCTTTAGGGTACGGCTTAGGGTACGGGTTCGGGTACGGGTTCGGGTACGGCGTAGGGTATGGGTTTGGGATAGGGTTAGGGTTAGTTTGAGGGTTAGGGCTCGGTTTAGGGTACGGGTTAGGATTAGGGTACGTGTTAGGGTTAGGGTACGCGTTAGGGTTAGGGTAGTTATTAAACCTATCCCACTCTCTAAATACACTTTAGCACGTCAAGGAATATTATTTGGGGGTCCAGCCATGGAGAAGAGTTTAGACACTAGGAGAAGATAAGGAACACACCCATTATCCTGAAATCACATTAGGATTCTCTTTTTAACCTGTTCCTTAATACACTAGTGCTTAGGAAATCTACTTGAGGCAGAAGCAGTCAAGGGTAGCTTAGGGTTAGGGTTAGGGTTAGGGTTAGGGTTAGGGTTAGGGTACGGCTTAGGGTACGGGTTCGGGTACGGGTTCGTGTACGGCGTAGGGTATGGGTTAGGGTTAGGGTTCGGGTTAGTTTGAAGGTTAGGGCTCGGTTTAGGGTACGGGTTAGGATTAGGGTTCGTGTTAGCGTTAGGGTAGGGGTTAGGGTTAGGGTACGCGTTAGGGTTAGGGTAGTTATTAAACCTATCCCACTCTCTAGATACCCCTTAGCACGTCAAGGAATATTATTTGGGGGTCCAGCCATGGAGAAGAGTTTAGACAATAGGAGAAGATAAGGAACACACCCATTATCCTGAAATCACATTAGGATTCTCTTTTTAACCTGTTCCTTAATACACTAATGCTTAGGAAATCTATTGTAAGCAGAAGCAGTCAAGGGTAGCTTAGGCTTAGGGTTAGGATTAGGGTTAGGGTTAGGGTACGGCTTAGGGTACGGGTTCGGGTACTGGTTCGGGTACGGCGTAGGTTATGGGTTAGGGTTAGGGTTAGGGTTAGTTTGAGGGTTAGGGCTCGGTTTAGGTTACGGGTTAGGATTAGGGTACGTGTTAGGGTTAGGGTAGGGGTTAGGGTTAGGGTACGCATTAGGGTTAGTGTAGTTATTAAACCTATCCCACTCTCTAGATACCCCTTAGCACGTCAAAGAATATTATTTGGGGGTCCAGCCATGGAGAAGAGTTTAGACACTAGGAGAAGAAAAGGAACACACCCATTATCAAGAAATCACATTAGGATTCTCTTTTTAACCTGTTCCTTAAAACACTAGTGCTTAGGAAATCTATTGGAGGCAGAAGCAGTCAAGGGTAGCTTAGGGTTAGGGTTAGGGTTAGTGTTAGGGTACGGCTTATGGTACGGGTTCGGGTACGGCGTAGGGTATGGGTTAGGGTTAGGTTTAGGGTTAGTTTGAGGGTTAGGGCTCGGTTTAGGGTACGGGTTAGAATTAGGGTACGTGTTAGGGTTAGGGTACGCATTAGGGTTAGGGTAGTTTTTAAACCTATCCCACTCTCTAGATACCCCTTAGCACGTCAAGGAATATTATTTGGGGGTCCAGCCATGGAGAAGAGTTTAGACACTAGGAGAAGATAAGGAACACACCCATTATCAAGAAATCACATTAGGATTCTCTTTTTAACCTGTTCCTTAAAACACTAGTGCTTAGGAAATCTATTGGAGGCAGAAGCAGTCAAGGGTAGCTTAGGGTTAGGGTTAGGGTTAGGGTACGGCTTAGGGTACGGGTTCGGGTACGGGTTTGGGTATGGCATAGGGTATGGGTTAGGGTTAGGGTTAGGGTTAGTTTGAGGGTTAGGGCTCGGTATAGGGTTCGGGTTAAGATTAGTGTACGTGTTAGGGTTAGGGTAGGGGTTAGGGTTAGGGTACGCGTTAGGGTTAGGGTAGTTATTAAACCTATCCCACTCTCTAGATACCCTTTAGCACTTCAAGGAATATTATTTGTGGGTCCAGCCATGGAGAAGAGTTTAGACACTAGGAGAAGATAAGGAACACACCCATTATCCTGAAATCACATTAGGATTCTCTTTTTAACCTGTTCCTTAATACACTAGTGCTTAGGAAATCTATTGGAGGCAGAAGCAGTCAAGGGTAGCTTAGGGTTAGGGTTTGGGATAGGTTTAGGGTTAGGGTACGGCTTAGGGTATGGGTTCGGGTCCGGGTTTGGGTATGGCATAGGGTATGGGTTAGGGTTAGGGTTAGGGTTAGTTTGAGGGTTAGGGCTCGGTTTAGGTTACGGGTTAGGATTAGGGTACGTGTTAGGGTTAGGGTAGGGGTTAGGTTTAGGGTACGCGTTAGGGTTAGGGTACTTATTAAACCTATCCCACTCTCTAGATACCCCTTAGCACGTCAAGGAATATTATTTGGGGGTCCAGCCATGGAGAAGAGTTTAGACACTAGGAGAAAATAAGGAACACACCCATTATCCAGAAATCACATTAGGATTCTCTTTTTAACCTGTTCCTTAAAACACTAGTGCTTAGGAAATCTATTGGAGGCAGAAGCAGTCAAGGGTAGCTTAGGGTTAGGGTTAGGGTTAGGTTTAGGGTTAGCTTTAGGGTACGGCTTAGGGTACGGTTTCGGGTACGGGTTCGGGTACGGCGTAGGGTATGGGTTAGGGTTAGGGTTAGGGTTAGTTTGAGGGTTAGGGCTCGGTTTAGGGTACGGGTTAGGATTAGGGTACGTGTTAGGGTTAGGGGACGCGTTAGGGTTAGGGTAGTTATTAAACCTATCCCACTCTCTAAACACCCTTTAGCACGTCAAGAAATATTATTTGGGGGTCCAGCCATGGAGAAGAGTTTAGACACTAGGAGAAGATAAGGAACACACCCATTATCCTGAAATCACATTAGGATTCTCTTTTTAACCTGTTCCTTAATACACTAGTGCTTCGGAAATCTACTGGAGGCAGAAGCAGTAAAGGGTAGCTTAGGGTTAGGGTTAGGGTTAGGGTTAGGGTTAGTTTGAGGGTTAGGGCTCGGTTTAGGGTACGGGTTAGGATTAGTGTACGTGTTAGAGTTAGGGTAGAGGTTAGGGTTAGGGTACGCGTTAGGGTTAGGGTAGTTATTAAACCTATCCCACTCTCTAGATACCCCTTAGCACGTCAAGGAATATTATTTGGGGGTCCAGCCTTGGAGAAGAGTTTAGACACTAGGAGAAGATAAGGAACACACCCATTATCAAGAAATCACATTAGGATTCTCTTTTTAACCTGTTCCTTAAAACACTAGTGCTTAGGAAATCTATTGGAGGCAGAAGCAGTCAAGGGTAGCTTAGGGTTAGGATTAGGGTTAGGGTACGGCTTAGGGTACGGGTTCGTGTACGGGTTCGTGTACGGCGTAGGGTATGGGTTAGGGTTAGGGTTAGGGTTAGGGTTAGGGTAGGGGTTAGGGTTAGGGTACGCGTTAGGGTTAGGGTAGTTATTAAACCTATCCCACTCTCTAGATACCCCTTAGCACGTCAAGGAATATTATTTGGGGGTCCAGCCATGGAGAAGAGTTTAGACAATAGGAGAAGATAAGGAACACACCCATTATCTTGAAATCACATTAGGATTCTCTTTTTAACCTGTTCCTTAATACACTAATGCTTAGGAAATCTATTGTAGGCAGAAGCAGTCAAGGGTAGCTTAGGGTTAGGGTTAGGATTAGGGTTAGGGTTAGGGTACGGCTTAGGGTACGGGTTCGGGTTCTGGTTCGGGTACGGCGTAGGGTATGGGTTAGGGTTAGGGTTAGGGTTAGTTTGAGGGTTAGGGCTCGGTTTAGGTTACGGGTTAGGATTAGGGTACGTGTTAGGGTTAGGGTAGGGGTTAGGGTTAGGGTACGCGTTAGGGTTAGTGTAGTTATTAAACCTATCCCACTCTCTAGATACCCCTTAGCACGTCAAAGAATATTATTTGGGGGTCCAGCCATGGAGAAGAGTTTAGACACTAGGAGAAGATAAGGAACACACCCATTATCAAGAAATCACATTAGGATTCTCTTTTTAACCTGTTCCTTAAAACACTAGTGCTTAGGAAATCTATTGGAGGCAGAAGCAGTCAAGGGTAGCTTAGGGTTAGGGTTAGGGTTAGGGTTAGGGTTAGTGTTAGGGTACGGGTTCGGGTACGGGTTCGGGTACGGCGTAGGGTATGGGTTAGGGTTAGGGTTAGGGTTAGTTTGAGGGTTAGGGCTCGGTTTAGGGTACGGGTTAGGATTAGGGTACGTGTTAGTGTTAGGGTAGGGGTTAGGGTTAGGGTACGCGTTAGGGTTACGGTAGTTATTAAACCTATCCCACACTCTAGATACCCCTTAGCACGTCAAGGAATATTATTTGGGGGTCCAGCCATGGAGAAGAGTTTAGACACTAGGAGAAGATAAGGAACACACCCATTATCAAGAAATCACATTAGGATTCTCTTTTTAACCTGTTCCTTAAAACACTAGTGCTTAGGAAATCTATTGGAGGCAGAAGCAGTCAAGGGTAGCTTAGGGTTAGGGTTAGGGTTAGGGTACGGCTTAGGGTACGGGTTCGGGTACAGGTTCGTGTACGGCGTAGGGTATGGGTTAGGGTTAGGGTTAGGGTTAGTTTGAAGGTTAGGGCTCGGTTTAGGGTACGGGTTAGGATTAGGGTTCGTGTTAGGGTTAGGGTAGGGGTTAGGGTTAGGGTACGCGTTAGGGTTAGGGTAGTTATTAAACCTATCCCACTCTCTAGATACCCCTTAGCACGTCAAGGAATATTATTTGGGGGTCCAGCCATGGAGAAGAGTTTAGACAATAGGAGAAGATAAGGAACACACCCATTATCTTGAAATCAAATTAGGATTCTCTTTTTAACCTGTTCGTTAATACACTAATGCTTAGGAAATCTATTGTAGGCAGAAGCAGTCAAGGGTAGCTTAGGGTTAGGGTTAGGATTAGGGTTAGGGTTAGGGTACGGCTTAGGGTACGGGTTCGGGTACTGGTTCGGGTACGGCGTAGGGTATGGGTTAGGGTTAGGGTTAGGGTTAGTTTGAGGGTTAGGGCTCGGTTTAGGATACGGGTTAGGATTAGGGTACGTGTTAGGGTTAGGGTAGGGGTTAGGGTTAGGGTACGCGTTAGGGTTAGTGTAGTTATTAAACCTATCCCACTCTCTAGATACCCCTTAGCACGTCAAAGAATATTATTTGGGGGTCCAGCCATGGAGAAGAGTTTAGACACTAGGAGAAGATAAGGAACACACCCATTATCAAGAAATCACATTAGGATTCTCTTTTTAACCTGTTCCTTAAAACACTAGTGCTTAGGAAATCTATTGGAGGCAGAAGCAGTCAAGGGTAGCTTAGGGTTAGGGTTAGGGTTAGGGTTAGGGTTAGTGTTAGGGTACGGGTTCGGGTACGGGTTCGGGTACGGCGTAGGGTATGGGTTAGGGTTAGGGTTAGGGTTAGTTTGAGGGTTAGGGCTCGGTTTAGGGTACGGGTTAGGATTAGGGTACGTGTTAGTGTTAGGGTAGGGGTTAGGGTTAGGGTACGCGTTTGGGTTACGGTAGTTATTAAACCTATCCCACACTCTAGATACCCCTTAGCACGTCAAGGAATATTATTTGGGGGTCCAGCCATGGAGAAGAGTTTAGACACTAGGAGAAGATAAGGAACACACCCATTATCAAGAAATCACATTAGGATTCTCTTTTTAACCTGTTCCTTAAAACACTAGTGCTTAGGAAATCTATTGGAGGCAGAAGCAGTCAAGGGTAGCTTAGGGTTAGGTTTAGGGTTAGGGTACGGCTTAGGGTACGGGTTCGGGTACGGGTTTGGGTATGGCATAGGGTATGGGTTAGGGTTAGGGTTAGGGTTAGTTTGAGGGTTAGGGCTCGGTTTAGGGTTCGGGTTAAAATTAGTGTACGTGTTAGGGTTAGGGTAGGGGTTAGGGTTAGGGTACGCGTTAGGGTTAGGGTAGTTATTAAACCTATCCCACTCTCTAGATACCCTTTAGCACGTCAAGGAATATTATTTGGGGGTCCAGCCATGGAGAAGAGTTTAGACACTAGGAGAAGATAAAGAACACACCCATTATACTGAAATCACATTAGGATTCTCTTTTTAACCTGTTCCTTAATACACTAGTGCTTAGGAAATCTATTGGAGGCAGAAGCAGTCAAGGGTAGCTTAGGGTTAGGGTTTGGGATAGGTTTAGGGTTAGGGTACGGCTTAGGTTATGGGTTCGGGTCCGGGTTTGGGTATGGCGTAGGGTATGGGTTAGGGTTAGGGTTAGGGTTAGTTTGAGGGTTAGGGCTCGGTTTAGGTTACGGGTTAGGATTAGGGTACGTGTTAGGGTTAGGGTAGGGGTTAGGGTTAGGGTACGCGTTAGGGTTAGGGTAGTTATTAAACCTATCCCACTCTCTAGATACCCCTTAGCACGTCAAGGAATATTATTTGGGGGTCCAGCCATGGAGAAGAGTTTAGACACTAGGAGAAGATAAGGAACACACCCATTATCCTGAAATCACATTAGGATTCTCTTTTTAACCTGTTCCTTAATACACTAGTGCTTAGGAAATCTATTAGAGGCAGAAGCAGTGAAGGGTAGCTTAGGGTTAGGGTTAGGGTTAGGTTTAGGGTTAGGGTTAGGGTACGGCTTAGGGAACGGGTTCGGGTTCGGGTTCGGGTATGGCGTAGGGTATGGGTTAGGGTTAGGGTTAGGGTTAGTTTGAGGGTTAGGGCTCGGTTTAGGGTACGGGTTAGGATTAGTGTACGTGTTAGGGTTAGGGTAGAGGTTAGGGTTAGGGTACGCGTTAGGGTTAGGGTAGTTATTAAACCTATCCCACTCTCTAGATACCCCTTAGCACGTCAAGGAATATTATTTGGGGGTCCAGCCATGGAGAAGAGTTTAGACACTAAGAGAAGATAAGGAACACACCCATTATCAAGAAATCACATTACGATTCTCTTTTTAACCTCTTCCTTAAAACACTAGTGCTTAGGAAATCTATTGGAGGCAGAAGCAGTCAAGGGTAGCTTAGGGTTAGGGTTAGGGTTAGGGTTAGGGTTATTGTTAGGGTAAGGCTTAGAGTACGGGTTCGGGTACGGGTTCGGGTACGGCGTAGGGTATGGGTTAGGGTTAGGGTTAGGGTTAGTTTGAGGGTTAGGGCTCGGTTTAGGGTACGGGTTAGGATTAGGGTACGTGTTAGGGTTAGGGTAGGGGTTAGGGTTAGGGTACGCGTTAGGGTTAGGGTAGTTATTAAACCTATCCCACTCTCTAGATACCCCTTAGCACGTCAAGGAATATTATTTGGGGGTCCAGCCATGGAGAAGAGTTTAGACACTAGGAGAAGATAAGGAACACACCCATTATCAAGAAATCACAATAGGATTCTCTTTTTAACCTGTTCCTTAAAACACTAGTGCTTAGGAAATCTATTGGAGGCAGAAGCAGTCAAGGGTAGCTTAGGGTTAGGGTTAGGGTTAGTGATAGGGTACGGCTTAGGGTACGGGTTCGGGTACGGGTTCGGGTACGGCGTAGGGTATGGGTTAGGGTTAGGGTTAGGGTTAGTTTGAGGGTTAGGGCTCGGTTTAGGGTACGGGTTAGGATTAGGGTACGTGTTAGTGTTAGGGTACGCGTTAGGGTTAGGGTAGTTATTAAACCTATCCCACTCTCTAGATACCCCTTAGCACGTCAAGGAATATTATTTGGGGTTCCATCCATGGAGAAGAGTTCAGACACTAGGAGAAGATAAGGAACACACCCATTATCAAGAAATCACATTAGGATTCTCTTTTTAACCTGTTCCTTAAAACACTAGTGCTTAGGAAATCTATTGGAGGCAGAAGCAGTCAAGGGTAGCTTAGGGTTAGGGTTAGGGTTAGGGTACGGCTTAGGGTACGGGTTCGGGTACGGGTTCGGGTACGGGTTTGGGTATGGCGTAGGGTATGGGTTAGTGTTAGGGTTAGTTTGAGGGTTAGGGCTCGGTATAGGGTACGGGTTAGGATTAGGGTACGTGTTAGGGTTAGGGTAGGGGTTAGGGTTAGGGTACGCGTTAGGGTTAGGGTAGTTATTAAACCTATCCCACTCTCTAGATACCCTTTAGCACGTCAAGGAATATTATTTGGGGGTCCAGCCATGGAGAAGAGTTTAGACACTAGGAGAAGATAAGGAACACACCCATTATCCTGAAATCACATTAGGATTCTCTTTTTAACCTCTTCCTTAATACACTAGTGCTTAGGAAATCTATTGGAGGCAGAAGCAGTCAAGGGTAGCTTAGGGTTAGGGTTAGGGTTAGGGTACGGCTTAGGGTACGGGTTCGGGTCCGGGTTCGGGTACAGCGTAGGGTATGGGTTAGGGTTAGGGTTAGGGTTAGTTTGAGGGTTAGGGCTCGGTTTAGGGTACGGGTTAGGATTAGTGTACGTGTTAGGGTTAGGGTAGAGGTTAGGGTTAGGGTATGCGTTAGGGTTAGGGTAGTTATGAAACCTATTCCACTCTCTAGATACCCCTTAGCACGTCAAGGAATATTATTTGGGGGTCCAGCCTTGGAGAAGAGTTTGGACACTAGGAGAAGATAAGGAACACACCCATTATCAAGAAATCACATTAGGATTCTCTTTTTAACCTGTTCCTTAAAACACTAGTGCTTAGGAAATCTATTGGAGGCAGAAGCAGTCAAGGGTAGCTTAGGGTTAGGGTTAGGGTTAGGGTTAGGATTAGGGTTAGGGTACGGCTTAGGGTACGGGTTCGGGTACGGGTTCGTGTACGGCGTAGGGTATGGGTTAGGGTTAGGGTTAGGGTTAGTTTGAAGGTTAGGTCTCGGTTTAGGGTACGGGTTAGGATTAGGGTTCGTGTTAGGGTTAGGGTAGGGGTTAGGGTTAGGGTACGCGTTAGGTTTAGGGTAGTTATTAAACCTATCCCACTCTCTAGATACCCCTTAGCACGTCAAGGAATATTATTTGGGGGTCCAGCCATGGAGAAGAGTTTAGACACTAGGAGAAGATAAGGAACACACCCATTATCCTGAAATCACATTAGGATTCTCTTTTTAACCTGTTCCTTAATACACTAGTGCTTAGGAAATCTATTAGAGGCAGAAGCAGTGAAGGGTAGCTTAGGGTTAGGGTTAGGGTTAGGTTTAGGGTTAGGGTTAGGGTACGGCTTAGGGAACGGGTTCAGGTTCGGGTTCGGGTATGGCGTAGGGTATGGGTTAGGGTTAGGGTTAGGGTTAGTTTGAGGGTTAGGGCTCGGTTTAGGGTACGGTTTAGGATTAGTGTACGTGTTAGGGTTAGGGTAGAGGTTAGGGTTAGGGTACGCGTTAGGGTTAGGGTAGTTATTAAACCTATCCCACTCTCTAGATACCCCTTAGCACGTCAAGGAATATTATTTGGGGGTCCAGCCATGGAGAAGAGTTTAGACACTAAGAGAAGATAAGGAACACACCCATTATCAAGAAATCACATTACGATTCTCTTTTTAACCTCTTCCTTAAAACACTAGTGCTTAGGAAATCTATTGGAGGCAGAAGCAGTCAAGGGTAGCTTAGGGTTAGGGTTAGGGTTAGGGTTAGGGTTATTGTTAGGGTAAGGCTTAGAGTACGGGTTCGGGTACGGGTTCGGGTACGGCGTAGGGTATGGGTTAGGGTTAGGGTTAGGGTTAGTTTGAGGGTTAGGGCTCGGTTTAGGGTACGGGTTAGGATTAGGGTACGTGTTAGGTTTAGGGTACGCGTTAGGGTTAGGGTAGTTATTAAACCTATCCCACTCTGTAGATACCCCTTAGCACGTCAAGGAATATTATTTGGGGGTCCAGCCATGGAGAAGAGTTCAGACACTAGGAGAAGATAAGGAACACACCCATTATCAAGAAATCACATTAGGATTCTCTTTTTAACCTGTTCCTTAAAACACTAGTGCTTAGGAAATCTATTGGAGGCAGAAGCAGTCAAGGGTAGCTTAGGGTTAGGGTTAGGGTTAGGGTACGGCTTAGGGTACGGGTTCGGGTACGGGTTTGGGTATGGCGTAGGGTATGGGTTAGTGTTAGGGTTAGTTTGAGGGTTAGGGCTCGGTTTAGGGTACGGGTTAGGATTAGGGTACGTGTTAGGGTTAGGGTAGGGGTTAGGGTTAGGGTACGCGTTAGGGTTAGGGTAGTTATTAAACCTATCCCACTCTCTAGATACCCCTTAGCACGTCAAGGAATATTATTTGGGGGTCCAGCCTTGGAGAAGAGTTTAGACACTAGGAGAAGATAAGGAACACACCCATTATCAAGAAATCACATTAGGATTCTCTTTTTAACCTGTTCCTTAAAACACTAGTGCTTAGGAAATCTATAGGAGGCAGAAGCAGTCAAGGGTAGCTTAGGGTTAGGGTTAGGGTTAGGGTACGGCTTAGGGTACGGGTTCGGGTACGGGTTCGTGTACGGCGTAGGGTATGGGTTAGGGTTAGTGTTAGGGTTAGTTTGAAGGTTAGGGCTCGGTTTAGGGTACGGGTTAGGATTAGGGTTCGTGTTAGGGTTAGGGTAGGGGTTAGGGTTAGGGTAGGGGTTAGGTTTAGGGTACGCGTTAGGGTCAGGGTAGTTATTAAACCTATCCCACTCTCTAGATACCCCTTAGCACGTCAAGGAATATTATTTGGGGGTCCAGCCATGGAGAAGAGTTTAGACAATAGGAGAAGATAAGGAACACACCCATTATCCTGAAATCACATAAGGATTCTCTTTTTAACCTGTTCCTTAATACACTAATGCTTAGGAAATCTATTGTAGGCAGAAGCAGTCAAGGGTAGCTTAGGGTTAGGGTTAGGATTAGGGTTAGGGTTAGGGTACGGCTTAGGGTACGGGTTCGGGTACTGTTTCGGGTACGGCGTAGGGTATGGGTTAGGGTTAGGGTTAGGGTTAGTTTGAGGGTTAGGGCTCGGTTTAGGTTACGGGTTAGGATTAGGGTACGTGTTAGGGTTAGGGTAGGGGTTAGGGTTAGGATACGCGTTAGGGTTAGTGTAGTTATTAAACCTATCCCACTCTCTAGATACCCCTTAGCACGTCAAAGAATATTATTTGGGGGTCCAGCCATGGAGAAGAGTTTAGACACTAGGAGAAGATAAGGAACACACCCATTATCAAGAAATCACATTAGGATTCTCTTTTTAACCTGTTCCTTAAAACACTAGTGCTTAGGAAATCTATTGGAGGCAGAAGCAGTCAAGGGTAGCTTAGGTTTAGGGTTAGGGTTAGGGTTAGGGTTAGCTTTAGGGTACGGCTTAGGGTACGGGTTCGGGTACGGGTTCGGGTACGGCGTAGGGTATGGGTTAGGGATAGGGTTAGGGTTAGTTTGAGGGTTAGGGCTCGGTTTAGGGTACGGGTTAGGATTAGGGTACGTGTTAGGGTTAGGGTACGCGTTAGGGTTAGGGTAGTTATTAAACCTATCCCACTCTCTAAATACACTTTAGCACGTCAAGGAATATTATTTGGGGGTCCAGCCATGGAGAAGAGTTTAGACACTAGGAGAAGATAAGGAACACACCCATTATCCTGAAATCACATTAGGATTCTCTTTTTAACCTGTTCCTTAATACACTAGTGCTTAGGAAATCTACTTGAGGCAGAAGCAGTCAAGGGTAGCTTAGGGTTAGGGTTAGGGTTAGGGTTAGGGTTAGGGTTAGGGTACGGCTTAGGGTACGGGTTCGGGTACGGGTTCGTGTACGGCGTAGGGTATGGGTTAGGGTTAGGGTTCGGGTTAGTTTGAAGGTTAGGGCTCGGTTTAGGGTACGGGTTAGGATTAGGGTTCGTGTTAGCGTTAGGGTAGGGGTTAGGGTTAGGGTACGCGTTAGGGTTAGGGTAGTTATTAAACCTATCCCACTCTCTAGATACCCCTTAGCACGTCAAGGAATATTATTTGGGGGTCCAGCCATGGAGAAGAGTTTAGACAATAGGAGAAGATAAGGAACACACCCATTATCCTGAAATCACATTAGGATTCTCTTTTTAACCTGTTCCTTAATACACTAATGCTTAGGAAATCTATTGTAAGCAGAAGCAGTCAAGGGTAGCTTAGGCTTAGGGTTAGGATTAGGGTTAGGGTTAGGGTACGGCTTAGGGTACGGGTTCGGGTACTGGTTCGGGTACGGCGTAGGTTATGGGTTAGGGTTAGGGTTAGGGTTAGTTTGAGGGTTAGGGCTCGGTTTAGGTTACGGGTTAGGATTAGGGTACGTGTTAGGGTTAGGGTAGGGGTTAGGGTTAGGGTACGCATTAGGGTTAGTGTAGTTATTAAACCTATCCCACTCTCTAGATACCCCTTAGCACGTCAAAGAATATTATTTGGGGGTCCAGCCATGGAGAAGAGTTTAGACACTAGGAGAAGAAAAGGAACACACCCATTATCAAGAAATCACATTAGGATTCTCTTTTTAACCTGTTCCTTAAAACACTAGTGCTTAGGAAATCTATTGGAGGCAGAAGCAGTCAAGGGTAGCTTAGGGTTAGGGTTAGGGTTAGTGTTAGGGTACGGCTTATGGTACGGGTTCGGGTACGGCGTAGGGTATGGGTTAGGGTTAGGTTTAGGGTTAGTTTGAGGGTTAGGGCTCGGTTTAGGGTACGGGTTAGAATTAGGGTACGTGTTAGGGTTAGGGTACGCATTAGGGTTAGGGTAGTTTTTAAACCTATCCCACTCTCTAGATACCCCTTAGCACGTCAAGGAATATTATTTGGGGGTCCAGCCATGGAGAAGAGTTTAGACACTAGGAGAAGATAAGGAACACACCCATTATCAAGAAATCACATTAGGATTCTCTTTTTAACCTGTTCCTTAAAACACTAGTGCTTAGGAAATCTATTGGAGGCAGAAGCAGTCAAGGGTAGCTTAGGGTTAGGGTTAGGGTTAGGGTACGGCTTAGGGTACGGGTTCGGGTACGGGTTTGGGTATGGCATAGGGTATGGGTTAGGGTTAGGGTTAGGGTTAGTTTGAGGGTTAGGGCTCGGTATAGGGTTCGGGTTAAGATTAGTGTACGTGTTAGGGTTAGGGTAGGGGTTAGGGTTAGGGTACGCGTTAGGGTTAGGGTAGTTATTAAACCTATCCCACTCTCTAGATACCCTTTAGCACTTCAAGGAATATTATTTGTGGGTCCAGCCATGGAGAAGAGTTTAGACACTAGGAGAAGATAAGGAACACACCCATTATCCTGAAATCACATTAGGATTCTCTTTTTAACCTGTTCCTTAATACACTAGTGCTTAGGAAATCTATTGGAGGCAGAAGCAGTCAAGGGTAGCTTAGGGTTAGGGTTTGGGATAGGTTTAGGGTTAGGGTACGGCTTAGGGTATGGGTTCGGGTCCGGGTTTGGGTATGGCATAGGGTATGGGTTAGGGTTAGGGTTAGGGTTAGTTTGAGGGTTAGGGCTCGGTTTAGGTTACGGGTTAGGATTAGGGTACGTGTTAGGGTTAGGGTAGGGGTTAGGTTTAGGGTACGCGTTAGGGTTAGGGTACTTATTAAACCTATCCCACTCTCTAGATACCCCTTAGCACGTCAAGGAATATTATTTGGGGGTCCAGCCATGGAGAAGAGTTTAGACACTAGGAGAAGATAAGGAACACACCCATTATCAAGAAATCACATTAGGATTCTCTTTTTAACCTGTTCCTTAAAACACTAGTGCTTAGGAAATCTATTGGAGGCAGAAGCAGTCAAGGGTAGCTTAGGGTTAGGGTTAGGGTTAGGGTTAGGGTTAGGGTACGGCTTAGGGTACGGGTTCGGGTACGTGTTCGTGTACGGCGTAGGGTATGGGTTAGGGTTAGGGTTAGGGTTAGTTTGAAGGTTAGGGCTCGGTTTAGGGTACGGGTTATGATTAGGGTTCGTGTTAGGGTTAGGGTAGGGGTTAGGGTTAGGGTACGCGTTAGATTTAGGGTAGTTATTAAACCTATCCCACTCTCTAGATACCCCTTAGCACGTCAAGGAATATTATTTGGGGGTCCAGCCATGGAGAAGAGTTTAGACACTAGGAGAAGATAAGGAACACACCCATTATCCTGAAATCACATTAGGATTCTCTTTTTAACCTGTTCCTTAAAACACTAGTGCTTAGGAAATCTATTGGAGGCAGAAGCAGTCAAGGGTAGCTTAGGGTTAGGGTTAGGGTTAGGGTACGGCTTAGGGTACGGGTTCGTGTACGGGTTCGTGTACGGCGTAGGGTATGGGTTAGGGTTAGGGTTAGTTTGAAGGTTAGGGCTCGGTTTAGGGTACAGGTTAGGATTAGGGTTCGTGTTAGGGTTAGGGTAGGGGTTAGGGTTAGGGTACGCGTTACGGTTAGGGTAGTTATTAAACCTATCCCACTCTCTAGATACCCCTTAGCACGTCAAAGAATATTATTTGGGGGTCCAGCCATGGAGAAGAGTTTAGACAATAGGAGAAGATAAGGAACACACACATTATCTTGAAATCACATTAGGATTCTCTTTTTAACCTGTTCCTTAATACACTAATGCTTAGGAAATCTATTGTAGGCAGAAGCAGTCAAGGGTAGCTTAGGGTTAGGGTTAGGATTAGGGTTAGGGTTAGGGTACGGCTTAGGGTACGGGTTCGGGTACTGGTTCGGGTACGGCGTAGGGTATGAGTTAGGGTTAGGGTTAGGGTTAGTTTGAGGGTTAGGGCTCGGTTTAGGTTACGGGTTAGGATTAGGGTACGTGTTAGGGTTAGGGTAGGGGTTAGGGATAGGGTACGCGTTAGGGTTAGGGTAGTTATTAAACCTATCCCACTCTCTAGATACCCCTTAGCACGTCAAAGAATATTATTTGGGGGTCCAGCCATGGAGAAGAGTTTAGACACTAGGAGAAGATAAGGAACACACCCATTATCAAGAAATCACATTAGGATTCTCTTTTTAACCTGTTCCTTAAAACACTAGTGCTTAGGAAATCTATTGGAGGCAGAAGCAGTCAAGGGTAGCTTAGGGTTAGGGTTAGGGTTATGGTACGGCTTAGGGTACGGGTTCGGGTACGGGTTCGGGTACGGGTTTGGGTATGGCGTAGGGTATGGGTTAGTGTTAGGGTTAGTTTGAGGGTTAGGGCTCGGTTTAGGGTACGGGTTAGGATTAGGGTACGTGTTAGGGTTAGGGTAGGGGTTAGGGTTAGGGTACGCGTTAGGGTTAGGGTAGTTATTAAACCTATCCCACTCTCTAGATACCCCTTAGCACGTCAAGGAATATTATTTGGGGGTCCAGCCTTGGAGAAGAGTTTAGACACTAGGAGAAGATAAGGAACACACCCATTATCAAGAAATCACATTAGGATTCTCTTTTTAACCTGTTCCTTAAAACACTAGTGCTTAGGAAATCTATAGGAGGCAGAAGCAGTCAAGGGTAGCTTAGGGTTAGGGTTAGGGTTAGGGTACGGCTTAGGGTACGGGTTCGGGTACGGGTTCGTGTACGGCGTAGGGTATGGGTTAGGGTTAGGGTTAGGGTTAGTTTGAAGGTTAGGGCTCGGTTTAGGGTACGGGTTAGGATTAGGGTTCGTGTTAGGGTTAGGGTAGGGGTTAGGGTTAGGGTAGGGGTTAGGTTTAGGGTACGCGTTAGGGTCAGGGTAGTTATTAAACCTATCCCACTCTCTAGATACCCCTTAGCACGTCAAGGAATATTATTTGGGGGTCCAGCCATGGAGAAGAGTTTAGACAATAGGAGAAGATAAGGAACACACCCATTATCCTGAAATCACATAAGGATTCTCTTTTTAACCTGTTCCTTAATACACTAATGCTTAGGAAATCTATTGTAGGCAGAAGCAGTCAAGGGTAGCTTAGGGTTAGGGTTAGGATTAGGGTTAGGGTTAGGGTACGGCTTAGGGTACGGGTTCGGGTACTGTTTCGGGTACGGCGTAGGGTATGGGTTAGGGTTAGGGTTAGGGTTAGTTTGAGGGTTAGGGCTCGGTTTAGGTTACGGGTTAGGATTAGGGTACGTGTTAGGGTTAGGGTAGGGGTTAGGGTTAGGATACGCGTTAGGGTTAGTGTAGTTATTAAACCTATCCCACTCTCTAGATACCCCTTAGCACGTCAAAGAATATTATTTGGGGGTCCAGCCATGGAGAAGAGTTTAGACACTAGGAGAAGATAAGGAACACACCCATTATCAAGAAATCACATTAGGATTCTCTTTTTAACCTGTTCCTTAAAACACTAGTGCTTAGGAAATCTATTGGAGGCAGAAGCAGTCAAGGGTAGCTTAGGTTTAGGGTTAGGGTTAGGGTTAGGGTTAGCTTTAGGGTACGGCTTAGGGTACGGGTTCGGGTACGGGTTCGGGTACGGCGTAGGGTATGGGTTAGGGATAGGGTTAGGGTTAGTTTGAGGGTTAGGGCTCGGTTTAGGGTACGGGTTAGGATTAGGGTACGTGTTAGGGTTAGGGTACGCGTTAGGGTTAGGGTAGTTATTAAACCTATCCCACTCTCTAAATACCCTTTAGCACGTCAAGGAATATTATTTGGGGGTCCAGCCATGGAGAAGAGTTTAGACACTAGGAGAAGATAAGGAACACACCCATTATCCTGAAATCACATTAGGATTCTCTTTTTAACCTGTTCCTTAATACACTAGTGCTTAGGAAATCTACTTGAGGCAGAAGCAGTCAAGGGTAGCTTAGGGTTAGGGTTAGGGTTAGGGTTAGGGTTAGGGTTAGGGTACGGCTTAGGGTACGGGTTCGGGTACGGGTTCGTGTACGGCGTAGGGTATGGGTTAGGGTTAGGGTTCGGGTTAGTTTGAAGGTTAGGGCTCGGTTTAGGGTACGGGTTAGGATTAGGGTTCGTGTTAGCGTTAGGGTAGGGGTTAGGGTTAGGGTACGCGTTAGGGTTAGGGTAGTTATTAAACCTATCCCACTCTCTAGATACCCCTTAGCACGTCAAGGAATATTATTTGGGGGTCCAGCCATGGAGAAGAGTTTAGACAATAGGAGAAGATAAGGAACACACCCATTATCCTGAAATCACATTAGGATTCTCTTTTTAACCTGTTCCTTAATACACTAATGCTTAGGAAATCTATTGTAAGCAGAAGCAGTCAAGGGTAGCTTAGGCTTAGGGTTAGGATTAGGGTTAGGGTTAGGGTACGGCTTAGGGTACGGGTTCGGGTACTGGTTCGGGTACGGCGTAGGTTATGGGTTAGGGTTAGGGTTAGGGTTAGTTTGAGGGTTAGGGCTCGGTTTAGGTTACGGGTTAGGATTAGGGTACGTGTTAGGGTTAGGGTAGGGGTTAGGGTTAGGGTACGCATTAGGGTTAGTGTAGTTATTAAACCTATCCCACTCTCTAGATACCCCTTAGCACGTCAAAGAATATTATTTGGGGGTCCAGCCATGGAGAAGAGTTTAGACACTAGGAGAAGAAAAGGAACACACCCATTATCAAGAAATCACATTAGGATTCTCTTTTTAACCTGTTCCTTAAAACACTAGTGCTTAGGAAATCTATTGGAGGCAGAAGCAGTCAAGGGTAGCTTAGGGTTAGGGTTAGGGTTAGTGTTAGGGTACGGCTTATGGTACGGGTTCGGGTACGGCGTAGGGTATGGGTTAGGGTTAGGTTTAGGGTTAGTTTGAGGGTTAGGGCTCGGTTTAGGGTACGGGTTAGAATTAGGGTACGTGTTAGGGTTAGGGTACGCATTAGGGTTAGGGTAGTTTTTAAACCTATCCCACTCTCTAGATACCCCTTAGCACGTCAAGGAATATTATTTGGGGGTCCAGCCATGGAGAAGAGTTTAGACACTAGGAGAAGATAAGGAACACACCCATTATCAAGAAATCACATTAGGATTCTCTTTTTAACCTGTTCCTTAAAACACTAGTGCTTAGGAAATCTATTGGAGGCAGAAGCAGTCAAGGGTAGCTTAGGGTTAGGGTTAGGGTTAGGGTACGGCTTAGGGTACGGGTTCGGGTACGGGTTTGGGTATGGCATAGGGTATGGGTTAGGGTTAGGGTTAGGGTTAGTTTGAGGGTTAGGGCTCGGTATAGGGTTCGGGTTAAGATTAGTGTACGTGTTAGGGTTAGGGTAGGGGTTAGGGTTAGGGTACGCGTTAGGGTTAGGGTAGTTATTAAACCTATCCCACTCTCTAGATACCCTTTAGCACTTCAAGGAATATTATTTGTGGGTCCAGCCATGGAGAAGAGTTTAGACACTAGGAGAAGATAAGGAACACACCCATTATCCTGAAATCACATTAGGATTCTCTTTTTAACCTGTTCCTTAATACACTAGTGCTTAGGAAATCTATTGGAGGCAGAAGCAGTCAAGGGTAGCTTAGGGTTAGGGTTTGGGATAGGTTTAGGGTTAGGGTACGGCTTAGGGTATGGGTTCGGGTCCGGGTTTGGGTATGGCATAGGGTATGGGTTAGGGTTAGGGTTAGGGTTAGTTTGAGGGTTAGGGCTCGGTTTAGGTTACGGGTTAGGATTAGGGTACGTGTTAGGGTTAGGGTAGGGGTTAGGTTTAGGGTACGCGTTAGGGTTAGGGTACTTATTAAACCTATCCCACTCTCTAGATACCCCTTAGCACGTCAAGGAATATTATTTGGGGGTCCAGCCATGGAGAAGAGTTTAGACACTAGGAGAAGATAAGGAACACACCCATTATCAAGAAATCACATTAGGATTCTCTTTTTAACCTGTTCCTTAAAACACTAGTGCTTAGGAAATCTATTGGAGGCAGAAGCAGTCAAGGGTAGCTTAGGGTTAGGGTTAGGGTTAGGGTTAGGGTTAGGGTACGGCTTAGGGTACGGGTTCGGGTACGTGTTCGTGTACGGCGTAGGGTATGGGTTAGGGTTAGGGTTAGGGTTAGTTTGAAGGTTAGGGCTCGGTTTAGGGTACGGGTTATGATTAGGGTTCGTGTTAGGGTTAGGGTAGGGGTTAGGGTTAGGGTACGCGTTAGATTTAGGGTAGTTATTAAACCTATCCCACTCTCTAGATACCCCTTAGCACGTCAAGGAATATTATTTGGGGGTCCAGCCATGGAGAAGAGTTTAGACACTAGGAGAAGATAAGGAACACACCCATTATCCTGAAATCACATTAGGATTCTCTTTTTAACCTGTTCCTTAAAACACTAGTGCTTAGGAAATCTATTGGAGGCAGAAGCAGTCAAGGGTAGCTTAGGGTTAGGGTTAGGGTTAGGTTTAGGGTTAGCTTTAGGGTACGGCTTAGGGTACGGTTTCGGGTACGGGTTCGGGTACGGCGTAGGGTATGGGTTAGGGTTAGGGTTAGGGTTAGTTTGAGGGTTAGGGCTCGGTTTAGGGTACGGGTTAGGATTAGTGTACGTGTTAGAGTTAGGGTAGAGGTTAGGGTTAGGGTACGCGTTAGGGTTAGGGTAGTTATTAAACCTATCCCACTCTCTAGATACCCCTTAGCACATCAAGGAATATTATTTGGGGGTCCAGCCTTGGAGAAGAGTTTAGACACTAGGAGAAGATAAGGAACACACCCATTATCAAGAAATCACATTAGGATTCTCTTTTTAACCTGTTCCTTAAAACACTAGTGCTTAGGAAATCTATTGGAGGCAGAAGCAGTCAAGGGTAGCTTAGGGTTAGGGTTAGGGTTAGGGTACGGCTTAGGGTACGGGTTCGTGTACGGGTTCGTGTACGGCGTAGGGTATGGGTTAGGGTTAGGGTTAGTTTGAAGGTTAGGGCTCGGTTTAGGGTACGGGTTAGGATTAGGGTTCGTGTTAGGGTTAGGGTAGGGGTTAGGGTTAGGGTACGCGTTACGGTTAGGGTAGTTATTAAACCTATCCCACTCTCTAGATACCCCTTAGCACGTCAAAGAATATTATTTGGGGGTCCAGCCATGGAGAAGAGTTTAGACAATAGGAGAAGATAAGGAACACACACATTATCTTGAAATCACATTAGGATTCTCTTTTTAACCTGTTCCTTAATACACTAATGCTTAGGAAATCTATTGTAGGCAGAAGCAGTCAAGGGTAGCTTAGGGTTAGGGTTAGGATTAGGGTTAGGGTTAGGGTACGGCTTAGGGTACGGGTTCGGGTACTGGTTCGGGTACGGCGTAGGGTATGAGTTAGGGTTAGGGTTAGGGTTAGTTTGAGGGTTAGGGCTCGGTTTAGGTTACGGGTTAGGATTAGGGTACGTGTTAGGGTTAGGGTAGGGGTTAGGGATAGGGTACGCGTTAGGGTTAGGGTAGTTATTAAACCTATCCCACTCTCTAGATACCCCTTAGCACGTCAAAGAATATTATTTGGGGGTCCAGCCATGGAGAAGAGTTTAGACACTAGGAGAAGATAAGGAACACACCCATTATCAAGAAATCACATTAGGATTCTCTTTTTAACCTGTTCCTTAAAACACTAGTGCTTAGGAAATCTATTGGAGGCAGAAGCAGTCAAGGGTAGCTTAGGGTTAGCGTTAGGGTTAGGGTTAGGGTTAGTGTTAGGGTACGGGTTCGGGTACGGGTTCGGGTACGGCGTAGGGTATGGGTTAGGGTTAGGGTTAGGGTTAGTTTGAGGGTTAGGGCTCGGTTTAGGGTACGGGTTAGGATTAGGGTACGTGTTAGTGTTAGGGTAGGGGTTAGGGTTAGGGTACGCGTTAGGGTTACGGTAGTTATTAAACCTATCCCACACTCTAGATACCCCTTAGCACGTCAAGGAATATTATTTGGGGGTGCAGCCATGGAGAAGAGTTTAGACACTAGGAGAAGATAAGGAACACACCCATTATCAAGAAATCACATTAGGATTCTCTTTTTAAACTGTTCCTTAAAACACTAGTGCTTAGGAAATCTATTGGAGGCAGAAGCAGTCAAGGGTAGCTTAGGGTTAGGTTTAGGGTTAGGGTACGGCTTAGGGTACGGGTTCGGGTACGGGTTTGGGTATGGCATAGGGTATGGGTTAGGGTTAGGTTTAGGGTTAGTTTGAGGGTTAGGGCTCGGTTTAGGGTTCGGGTTAAGATTAGTGTACGGGTTAGGGTTAGGGTAGGGGTTAGGGTTAGGGTACGCGTTAGGGTTAGGGTAGTTATTAAACCTATCCCACTCTCTAGATACCCTTTAGCACGTCAAGGAATATTATTTGGGGGTCCAGCCATGGAGAAGAGTTTAGACACTAGGAGAAGATAAAGAACACAACCATTATCCTGAAATCACATTAGGATTCTCTTTTTAACCTGTTCCTTAATACACTAGTGCTTAGGAAATCTATTGGAGGCAGAAGCAGTCAAGGGTAGCTTAGGGTTAGGGTTTGGGATAGGTTTAGGGTTAGGGTACGGCTTAGGTTATGGGTTCGGGTCCGGGTTTGGGTATGGCGTAGGGTATGGGTTAGGGTTAGGGTTAGGGTTAGTTTGAGGGTTAGGGCTCGGTTTAGGTTACGGGTTAGGATTAGGGTACGTGTTAGGGTTAGGGTAGGGGTTAGGGTTAGGATACGCGTTAGGGTTAGGGTAGTTATTAAACCTATCCCACTCTCTAGATACCCCTTAGCACGTCAAGGAATATTATTTGGGGGTCCAGCCATGGAGAAGAGTTTAGACACTAGGAGAAGATAAGGAACACACCCATTATCCTGAAATCACATTAGGATTCTCTTTTTAACCTGTTCCTTAATACACTAGTGCTTAGGAAATCTATTAGAGGCAGAAGCAGTGAAGGGTAGCTTAGGGTTAGGGTTAGGGTTAGGTTTAGGGTTAGGGTTAGGGTACGGCTTAGGGAACGGGTTCGGGTTCGGGTTCGGGTATGGCGTAGGGTATGGGTTAGGGTTAGGGTTAGGGTTAGTTTGAGGGTTAGGGCTCGGTTTAGGGTACGGGTTAGGATTAGTGTACGTGTTAGGGTTAGGGTAGAGGTTAGGGTTAGGTTACGCGTTAGGGTTAGGGTAGTTATTAAACCTATCCCACTCTCTAGATACCCCTTAGCACGTCAAGGAATATTATTTGGGGGTCCAGCCATGGAGAAGAGTTTAGACACTAAGAGAAGATAAGGAACACACCCATTATCAAGAAATCACATTACGATTCTCTTTTTAACCTCTTCCTTAAAACACTAGTGCTTAGGAAATCTATTGGAGGCAGAAGCAGTCAAGGGTAGCTTAGGGTTAGGGTTAGGGTTAGGGTTAGGGTTATTGTTAGGGTAAGGCTTAGAGTACGGGTTCGGGTACGGGTTCGGGTACGGCGTAGGGTATGGGTTAGGGTTAGGGTTAGGGTTAGTTTGAGGGTTAGGGCTCGGTTTAGGGTACGGGTTAGGATTAGGGTACGTGTTAGGGTTAGGGTAGGGGTTAGGGTTAGGGTACGCGTTAGGGTTAGGGTAGTTATTAAACCTATCCCACTCTCTAGATACCCCTTAGCACGTCAAGGAATATTATTTGGGGGTCCAGCCATGGAGAAGAGTTTAGACACTAGGAGAAGATAAGGAACACACCCATTATCAAGAAATCACAATAGGATTCTCTTTTTAACCTGTTCCTTAAAACACTAGTGCTTAGGAAATCTATTGGAGGCAGAAGCAGTCAAGGGTAGCTTAGGATTAGGGTTAGGGTTAGTGATAGGGTACGGCTTAGGGTACGGGTTCGGGTACGGGTTCGGGTACGGCGTAGGGTATGGGTTAGGGTTAGGGTTAGGGTTAGTTTGAGGGTTAGGGCTCGGTTTAGGGTACGGGTTAGGATTAGGGTACGTGTTAGTGTTAGGGTACGCGTTAGGGTTAGGGTAGTTATTAAACCTATCCCACTCTCTAGATACCCCTTAGCACGTCAAGGAATATTATTTGGGGTTCCATCCATGGAGAAGAGTTCAGACACTAGGAGAAGATAAGGAACACACCCATTATCAAGAAATCACATTAGGATTCTCTTTTTAACCTGTTCCTTAAAACACTAGTGCTTAGGAAATCTATTGGAGGCAGAAGCAGTCAAGGGTAGCTTAGGGTTAGGGTTAGGGTTAGGGTACGGCTTAGGGTACGGGTTCGGGTACGGGTTCGGGTACGGGTTTGGGTATGGCGTAGGGTATGGGTTAGTGTTAGGGTTAGTTTGAGGGTTAGGGCTCGGTTTAGGGTACGGGTTAGGATTAGGGTACGTGTTAGGGTTAGGGTAGGGGTTAGGGTTAGGGTACGCGTTAGGGTTAGGGTAGTTATTAAACCTATCCCACTCTCTAGATACCCTTTAGCACGTCAAGGAATATTATTTGGGGGTCCAGCCATGGAGAAGAGTTTAGACACTAGGAGAAGATAAGGAACACACCCATTATCCTGAAATCACATTAGGATTCTCTTTTTAACCTCTTCCTTAATACACTAGTGCTTAGGAAATCTATTGGAGGCAGAAGCAGTCAAGGGTAGCTTAGGGTTAGGGTTAGGGTTAGGGTACGGCTTAGGGTACGGGTTCGGGTCCGGGTTCGGGTACAGCGTAGGGTATGGGTTAGGGTTAGGGTTAGGGTTAGTTTGAGGGTTAGGGCTCGGTTTAGGGTACGGGTTAGGATTAGTGTACGTGTTAGGGTTAGGGTAGAGGTTAGGGTTAGGGTATGCGTTAGGGTTAGGGTAGTTATGAAACCTATTCCACTCTCTAGATACCCCTTAGCACGTCAAGGAATATTATTTGGGGGTCCAGCCTTGGAGAAGAGTTTGGACACTAGGAGAAGATAAGGAACACACCCATTATCAAGAAATCACATTAGGATTCTCTTTTTAACCTGTTCCTTAAAACACTAGTGCTTAGGAAATCTATTGGAGGCAGAAGCAGTCAAGGGTAGCTTAGGGTTAGGGTTAGGGTTAGGGTTAGGATTAGGGTTAGGGTACGGCTTAGGGTACGGGTTCGGGTACGGGTTCGTGTACGGCGTAGGGTATGGGTTAGGGTTAGGGTTAGGGTTAGTTTGAAGGTTAGGTCTCGGTTTAGGGTACGGGTTAGGATTAGGGTTCGTGTTAGGGTTAGGGTAGGGGTTAGGGTTAGGGTACGCGTTAGGTTTAGGGTAGTTATTAAACCTATCCCACTCTCTAGATACCCCTTAGCACGTCAAGGAATATTATTTGGGGGTCCAGCCATGGAGAAGAGTTTAGACACTAGGAGAAGATAAGGAACACACCCATTATCCTGAAATCACATTAGGATTCTCTTTTTAACCTGTTCCTTAATACACTAGTGCTTAGGAAATCTATTAGAGGCAGAAGCAGTGAAGGGTAGCTTAGGGTTAGGGTTAGGGTTAGGTTTAGGGTTAGGGTTAGGGTACCGCTTAGGGAACGGGTTCAGGTTCGGGTTCGGGTATGGCGTAGGGTATGGGTTAGGGTTAGGGTTAGGGTTAGTTTGAGGGTTAGGGCTCGGTTTAGGGTACGGTTTAGGATTAGTGTACGTGTTAGGGTTAGGGTAGAGGTTAGGGTTAGGGTACGCGTTAGGGTTAGGGTAGTTATTAAACCTATCCCACTCTCTAGATACCCCTTAGCACGTCAAGGAATATTATTTGGGGGTCCAGCCATGGAGAAGAGTTTAGACACTAAGAGAAGATAAGGAACACACCCATTATCAAGAAATCACATTACGATTCTCTTTTTAACCTCTTCCTTAAAACACTAGTGCTTAGGAAATCTATTGGAGGCAGAAGCAGTCAAGGGTAGCTTAGGGTTAGGGTTAGGGTTAGGGTTAGGGTTATTGTTAGGGTAAGGCTTAGAGTACGGGTTCGGGTACGGGTTCGGGTACGGCGTAGGGTATGGGTTAGGGTTAGGGTTAGGGTTAGTTTGAGGGTTAGGGCTCGGTTTAGGGTACGGGTTAGGATTAGGGTACGTGTTAGGTTTAGGGTACGCGTTAGGGTTAGGGTAGTTATTAAACCTATCCCACTCTGTAGATACCCCTTAGCACGTCAAGGAATATTATTTGGGGGTCCAGCCATGGAGAAGAGTTCAGACACTAGGAGAAGATAAGGAACACACCCATTATCAAGAAATCACATTAGGATTCTCTTTTTAACCTGTTCCTTAAAACACTAGTGCTTAGGAAATCTATTGGAGGCAGAAGCAGTCAAGGGTAGCTTAGGGTTAGGGTTAGGGTTAGGGTACGGCTTAGGGTACGGGTTCGGGTACGGGTTCGGGTACGGGTTTGGGTATGGCGTAGGGTATGGGTTAGTGTTAGGGTTAGTTTGAGGGTTAGGGCTCGGTTTAGGGTACGGGTTAGGATTAGGGTACGTGTTAGGGTTAGGGTAGGGGTTAGGGTTAGGGTACGCGTTAGGGTTAGGGTAGTTATTAAACCTATCCCACTCTCTAGATACCCCTTAGCACGTCAAGGAATATTATTTGGGGGTCCAGCCTTGGAGAAGAGTTTAGACACTAGGAGAAGATAAGGAACACACCCATTATCAAGAAATCACATTAGGATTCTCTTTTTAACCTGTTCCTTAAAACACTAGTGCTTAGGAAATCTATAGGAGGCAGAAGCAGTCAAGGGTAGCTTAGGGTTAGGGTTAGGGTTAGGGTACGGCTTAGGGTACGGGTTCGGGTACGGGTTCGTGTACGGCGTAGGGTATGGGTTAGGGTTAGGGTTAGGGTTAGTTTGAAGGTTAGGGCTCGGTTTAGGGTACGGGTTAGGATTAGGGTTCGTGTTAGGGTTAGGGTAGGGGTTAGGGTTAGGGTAGGGGTTAGGTTTAGGGTACGCGTTAGGGTCAGGGTAGTTATTAAACCTATCCCACTCTCTAGATACCCCTTAGCACGTCAAGGAATATTATTTGGGGGTCCAGCCATGGAGAAGAGTTTAGACACTAGGAGAAGATAAGGAACACACCCATTATCCTGAAATCACATTAGGATTCTCTTTTTAACCTGTTCCTTAATACACTAATGCTTAGGAAATCTATTGTAGGCAGAAGCAGTCAAGGGTAGCTTAGGGTTAGGGTTAGGATTAGGGTTAGGGTTAGGGTACGGCTTAGGGTACGGGTTCGGGTACTGTTTCGGGTACGGCGTAGGGTATGGGTTAGGGTTAGGGTTAGGGTTAGTTTGAGGGTTAGGGCTCGGTTTAGGTTACGGGTTAGGATTAGGGTACGTGTTAGGGTTAGGGTAGGGGTTAGGGTTAGGATACGCGTTAGGGTTAGTGTAGTTATTAAACCTATCCCACTCTCTAGATACCCCTTAGCACGTCAAAGAATATTATTTGGGGGTCCAGCCATGGAGAAGAGTTTAGACACTAGGAGAAGATAAGGAACACACCCATTATCAAGAAATCACATTAGGATTCTCTTTTTAACCTGTTCCTTAAAACACTAGTGCTTAGTAAATCTATTGGAGGCAGAAGCAGTCAAGGGTAGCTTAGGTTTAGGGTTAGGGTTAGGGTTAGGGTTAGCTTTAGGGTACGGCTTAGGGTACGGGTTCGGGTACGGGTTCGGGTACGGCGTAGGGTATGGGTTAGGGATAGGGTTAGGGTTAGTTTGAGGGTTAGGGCTCGGTTTAGTGTACGGGTTAGGATTAGGGTACGTGTTAGGGTTAGGGTACGCGTTAGGGTTAGGGTAGTTATTAAACCTATCCCACTCTCTAAATACCCTTTAGCACGTCAAGGAATATTATTTGGGGATCCAGCCATGGAGAAGAGTTTAGACACTAGGAGAAGATAAGGAACACACCCATTATCCTGAAATCACATTAGGATTCTCTTTTTAACCTGTTCCTTAATACACTAGTGCTTAGGAAATCTACTTGAGGCAGAAGCAGTCAAGGGTAGCTTAGGGTTAGGGTTAGGGTTAGGGTTAGGGTTAGGGTTAGGGTACGGCTTAGGGTATGGGTTCGGGTACGGGTTCGTGTACGGCGTAGGGTATGGGTTAGGGTTAGGGTTCGGGTTAGTTTGAACGTTAGGGCTCGGTTTAGGGTACGGGTTAGGATTAGGGTTCGTGTTAGCGTTAGGGTAGGGGTTAGGGTTAGGGTACGCGTTAGGGTTAGGGTAGTTATTAAACCTATCCCACTCTCTAGATACCCCTTAGCACGTCAAGGAATATTATTTGGGGGTCCAGCCATGGAGAAGAGTTTAGACAATAGGAGAAGATAAGGAACACACCCATTATCCTGAAATCACATTAGGATTCTCTTTTTAACCTGTTCCTTAATACACTAATGCTTAGGAAATCTATTGTAAGCAGAAGCAGTCAAGGGTAGCTTAGGCTTAGGGTTAGGATTAGGGTTAGGGTTAGGGTACGGATTAGGGTACGGGTTCGGGTACTGGTTCGGGTACGGCGTAGGTTATGGGTTAGGGTTAGGGTTAGGGTTAGTTTGAGGGTTAGGGCTCGGTTTAGGTTACGGGTTAGGATTAGGGTACGTGTTAGGGTTAGGGTAGGGGTTAGGGTTAGGGTACGCATTAGGGTTAGTGTAGTTATTAAACCTATCCCACTCTCTAGATACCCCTTAGCACGTCAAAGAATATTATTTGGGGGTCCAGCCATGGAGAAGAGTTTAGACACTAGGAGAAGAAAAGGAACACACCCATTATCAAGAAATCACATTAGGATTCTCTTTTTAACCTGTTCCTTAAAACACTAGTGCTTAGGAAATCTATTGGAGGCAGAAGCAGTCAAGGGTAGCTTAGGGTTAGGGTTAGGGTTAGTGTTAGGGTACGGCTTATGGTACGGGTTCGGGTACGGCGTAGGGTATGGGTTAGGGTTAGGTTTAGGGTTAGTTTGAGGGTTAGGGCTCGGTTTAGGGTACGGGTTAGAATTAGGGTACGTGTTAGGGTTAGGGTACGCATTAGGGTTAGGGTAGTTTTTAAACCTATCCCACTCTCTAGATACCCCTTAGCACGTCAAGGAATATTATTTGGGGGTCCAGCCATGGAGAAGAGTTTAGACACTAGGAGAAGATAAGGAACACACCCATTATCAAGAAATCACATTAGGATTCTCTTTTTAACCTGTTCCTTAAAACACTAGTGCTTAGGAAATCTATTGGAGGCAGAAGCAGTCAAGGGTAGCTTAGGGTTAGGGTTAGGGTTAGGGTACGGCTTAGGGTACGGGTTCGGGTACGGGTTTGGGTATGGCATAGGGTATGGGTTAGGGTTAGGGTTAGGGTTAGTTTGAGGGTTAGGGCTCGGTATAGGGTTCGGGTTAAGATTAGTGTACGTGTTAGGGTTAGGGTAGGGGTTAGGGTTAGGGTACGCGTTAGGGTTAGGGTAGTTATTAAACCTATCCCACTCTCTAGATACCCTTTAGCACTTCAAGGAATATTATTTGTGGGTCCAGCCATGGAGAAGAGTTTAGACACTAGGAGAAGATAAGGAACACACCCATTATCCTGAAATCACATTAGGATTCTCTTTTTAACCTGTTCCTTAATACACTAGTGCTTAGGAAATCTATTGGAGGCAGAAGCAGTCAAGGGTAGCTTAGGGTTAGGGTTTGGGATAGGTTTAGGGTTAGGGTACGGCTTAGGGTATGGGTTCGGGTCCGGGTTTGGGTATGGCGTAGGGTATGGGTTAGGGTTAGGGTTAGGGTTAGTTTGAGGGTTAGGGCTCGGTTTAGGTTACGGGTTAGGATTAGGGTACGTGTTAGGGTTAGGGTAGGGGTTAGGTTTAGGGTACGCGTTAGGGTTAGGGTACTTATTAAACCTATCCCACTCTCTAGATACCCCTTAGCACGTCAAGGAATATTATTTGGGGGTCCAGCCATGGAGAAGAGTTTAGACACTAGGAGAAGATAAGGAACACACCCATTATCAAGAAATCACATTAGGATTCTCTTTTTAACCTGTTCCTTAAAACACTAGTGCTTAGGAAATCTATTGGAGGCAGAAGCAGTCAAGGGTAGCTTAGGGTTAGGGTTAGGGTTAGGGTTAGGGTTAGGGTACGGCTTAGGGTACGGGTTCGGGTACGTGTTCGTGTACGGCGTAGGGTATGGGTTAGGGTTAGGGTTAGGGTTAGTTTGAAGGTTAGGGCTCGGTTTAGGGTACGGGTTATGATTAGGGTTCGTGTTAGGGTTAGGGTAGGGGTTAGGGTTAGGGTACGCGTTAGATTTAGGGTAGTTATTAAACCTATCCCACTCTCTAGATACACCTTAGCACGTCAAGGAATATTATTTGGGGGTCCAGCCATGGAGAAGAGTTTAGACACTAGGAGAAGATAAGGAACACACCCATTATCCTGAAATCACATTAGGATTCTCTTTTTAACCTGTTCCTTAAAACACTAGTGCTTAGGAAATCTATTGGAGGCAGAAGCAGTCAAGGGTAGCTTAGGGTTAGGGTTAGGGTTAGGTTTAGGGTTAGCTTTAGGGTACGGCTTAGGGTACGGTTTCGGGTACGGGTTCGGGTACGGCGTAGGGTATGGGTTAGGGTTAGGGTTAGGGTTAGTTTGAGGGTTAGGGCTCGGTTTAGGGTACGGGTTAGGATTAGTGTACGTGTTAGAGTTAGGGTAGAGGTTAGGGTTAGGGTACGCATTAGGGTTAGGGTAGTTATTAAACCTATCCCACTCTCTAGATACCCCTTAGCACATCAAGGAATATTATTTGGGGGTCCAGCCTTGGAGAAGAGTTTAGACACAAGGAGAAGATAAGGAACACACCCATTATCAAGAAATCACATTAGGATTCTCTTTTTAACCTGTTCCTTAAAACACTAGTGCTTAGGAAATCTATTGGAGGCAGAAGCAGTCAAGGGTAGCTTAGGGTTAGGGTTAGGGTTAGGGTACGGCTTAGGGTACGGGTTCGTGTACGGGTTCGTGTACGGCGTAGGGTATGGGTTAGGGTTAGGGTTAGTTTGAAGGTTAGGGCTCGGTTTAGGGTACGGGTTAGGATTAGGGTTCGTGTTAGGGTTAGGGTAGGGGTTAGGGTTAGGGTACGCGTTACGGTTAGGGTAGTTATTAAACCTATCCCACTCTCTAGATACCCCTTAGCACGTCAAAGAATATTATTTGGGGGTCCAGCCATGGAGAAGAGTTTAGACAATAGGAGAAGATAAGGAACACACACATTATCTTGAAATCACATTAGGATTCTCTTTTTAACCTGTTCCTTAATACACTAATGCTTATGAAATCTATTGTAGGCAGAAGCAGTCAAGGGTAGCTTAGGGTTAGGGTTAGGATTAGGGTTAGGGTTAGGGTACGGCTTAGGGTACGGGTTCGGGTACTGGTTCGGGTACGGCGTAGGGTATGAGTTAGGGTTAGGGTTAGGGTTAGTTTGAGGGTTAGGGCTCGGTTTAGGTTACGGGTTAGGATTAGGGTACGTGTTAGGGTTAGGGTAGGGGTTAGGGATAGGGTACGCGTTAGGGTTAGGGTAGTTATTAAACCTATCCCACTCTCTAGATACCCCTTAGCACGTCAAAGAATATTATTTGGGGGTCCAGCCATGGAGAAGAGTTTAGACACTAGGAGAAGATAAGGAACACACCCATTATCAAGAAATCACATTAGGATTCTCTTTTTAACCTGTTCCTTAAAACACTAGTGCTTAGGAAATCTATTGGAGGCAGAAGCAGTCAAGGGTAGCTTAGGGTTAGCGTTAGGGTTAGGGTTAGGGTTAGTGTTAGGGTACGGGTTCGGGTACGGGTTCGGGTACGGCGTAGGGTATGGGTTAGGGTTAGGGTTAGGGTTAGTTTGAGGGTTAGGGCTCGGTTTAGGGTACGGGTTAGGATTAGGGTACGTGTTAGTGTTAGGGTAGGGGTTAGGGTTAGGGTACGCGTTAGGGTTACGGTAGTTATTAAACCTATCCCACACTCTAGATACCCCTTAGCACGTCAAGGAATATTATTTGGGGGTGCAGCCATGGAGAAGAGTTTAGACACTAGGAGAAGATAAGGAACACACCCATTATCAAGAAATCACATTAGGATTCTCTTTTTAAACTGTTCCTTAAAACACTAGTGCTTAGGAAATCTATTGGAGGCAGAAGCAGTCAAGGGTAGCTTAGGGTTAGGTTTAGGGTTAGGGTACGGCTTAGGGTACGGGTTCGGGTACGGGTTTGGGTATGGCATAGGGTATGGGTTAGGGTTAGGGTTAGGGTTAGTTTGAGGGTTAGGGCTCGGTTTAGGGTTCGGGTTAAGATTAGTGTACGGGTTAGGGTTAGGGTAGGGGTTAGGGTTAGGGTACGCGTTAGGGTTAGGGTAGTTATTAAACCTATCCCACTCTCTAGATACCCTTTAGCACGTCAAGGAATATTATTTGGGGGTCCAGCCATGGAGAAGAGTTTAGACACTAGGAGAAGATAAAGAACACACCCATTATCCTGAAATCACATTAGGATTCTCTTTTTAACCTGTTCCTTAATACACTAGTGCTTAGGAAATCTATTGGAGGCAGAAGCAGTCAAGGGTAGCTTAGGGTTAGGGTTTGGGATAGGTTTAGGGTTAGGGTACGGCTTAGGTTATGGGTTCGGGTCCGGGTTTGGGTATGGCGTAGGGTATGGGTTAGGGTTAGGGTTAGGGTTAGTTTGAGGGTTAGGGCTCGGTTTAGGTTACGGGTTAGGATTAGGGTACGTGTTAGGGTTAGGGTAGGGGTTAGGGTTAGGATACGCGTTAGGGTTAGGGTAGTTATTAAACCTATCCCACTCTCTAGATACCCCTTAGCACGTCAAGGAATATTATTTGGGGGTCCAGCCATGGAGAAGAGTTTAGACACTAGGAGAAGATAAGGAACACACCCATTATCCTGAAATCACATTAGGATTCTCTTTTTAACCTGTTCCTTAATACACTAGTGCTTAGGAAATCTATTAGAGGCAGAAGCAGTGAAGGGTAGCTTAGGGTTAGGGTTAGGGTTAGGTTTAGGGTTAGGGTTAGGGTACGGCTTAGGGAACGGGTTCGGGTTCGGGTTCGGGTATGGCGTAGGGTATGGGTTAGGGTTAGGGTTAGGGTTAGTTTGAGGGTTAGGGCTCGGTTTAGGGTACGGGTTAGGATTAGTGTACGTGTTAGGGTTAGGGTAGAGGTTAGGGTTAGGTTACGCGTTAGGGTTAGGGTAGTTATTAAACCTATCCCACTCTCTAGATACCCCTTAGCACGTCAAGGAATATTATTTGGGGGTCCAGCCATGGAGAAGAGTTTAGACACTAAGAGAAGATAAGGAACACACCCATTATCAAGAAATCACATTACGATTCTCTTTTTAACCTCTTCCTTAAAACACTAGTGCTTAGGAAATCTATTGGAGGCAGAAGCAGTCAAGGGTAGCTTAGGGTTAGGGTTAGGGTTAGGGTTAGGGTTATTGTTAGGGTAAGGCTTAGAGTACGGGTTCGGGTACGGGTTCGGGTACGGCGTAGGGTATGGGTTAGGGTTAGGGTTAGGGTTAGTTTGAGGGTTAGGGCTCGGTTTAGGGTACGGGTTAGGATTAGGGTACGTGTTAGGGTTAGGGTAGGGGTTAGGGTTAGGGTACGCGTTAGGGTTAGGGTAGTTATTAAACCTATCCCACTCTCTAGATACCCCTTAGCACGTCAAGGAATATTATTTGGGGGTCCAGCCTTGGAGAAGAGTTTAGACACTAGGAGAAGATAAGGAACACACCCATTATCAAGAAATCACATTAGGATTCTCTTTTTAACCTGTTCCTTAAAACACTAGTGCTTAGGAAATCTATTGGAGGCAGAAGCAGTCAAGGGTAGCTTAGGGTTAGGGTTAGGGTTAGGGTACGGCTTAGGGTACGGGTTCGTGTACGGGTTCGTGTACGGCGTAGGGTATGGGTTAGGGTTAGGGTTAGTGTTAGTTTGAAGGTTAGGGCTCGGTTTAGGGTACGGGTTAGGATTAGGGTTCGTGTTAGGGTTAGGGTAGGGGTTAGGGTTAGGGTACGCGTTAGGGTTAGGGTAGTTATTAAACCTATCCCACTCTCTAGATACACCTTAGCACGTCAAGGAATATTATTTGGGGGTCCAGCCATGGAGAAGAGTTTAGACAATAGGAGAAGATAAGGAACACACCCATTATCTTGAAATCACATTAGGATTCTCTTTTTAACCTGTTCCTTAATACACTAATGCTTAGGAAATCTATTGTAGGCAGAAGCAGTCAAGGGTAGCTTAGGGTTAGGGTTAGGATTAGGGTTAGGGTTAGGGTACGGCTTAGGGTACGGGTTCGGGTACTGGTTCGGGTACGGCGTAGGGTATGGGTTAGGGTTAGGGTTAGGGTTAGTTTGAGGGTTAGGGCTCGGTTTAGGTTACGGGTTAGGATTAGGGTACGTGTTAGGGTTAGGGTAGGGGTTAGGGTTAGGTTACGCGTTAGGGTTAGTGTAGTTATTAAACCTATCCCACTCTCTAGATACCCCATAGCACGTCAAAGAATATTATTTGGGGGTCCAGCCATGGAGAAGAGTTTAGACACTAGGAGAAGATAAGGAACACACCCATTATCAAGAAATCACATTAGGATTCTCTTTTTAACCTGTTCCTTAAAACACTAGTGCTTAGGAAATCTATTGGAGGCAGAAGCATTCAAGGGTAGCTTAGGGTAAGGGTTAGGGTTAGGGTTAGGGTTAGGGTTAGTGTTAGGGTACGGGTTCGGGTACGGGTTCGGGTACGGCGTAGGGTATGGGTTAGGGTTAGGGTTAGGGTTAGTTTGAGGGTTAGGGCTCGGTTTAGGGTACGGGTTAGGATTAGGGTACGTGTTAGTGTTAGGGTAGGGGTTAGGGTTAGGGTACGCGTTAGGGTTACGGTAGTTATTAAACCTATCCCACACTCTAGATACCCCTTAGCACGTCAAGGAATATTATTTGGGGGTGCAGCCATGGAGAAGAGTTTAGACACTAGGAGAAGATAAGGAACACACCCATTATCAAGAAATCACATTAGGATTCTCTTTTTAACCTGTTCCTTAAAACACTAGTGCTTAGGAAATCTATTGGAGGCAGAAGCAGTCAAGGGTAGCTTAGGGTTAGGTTTAGGGTTAGGGTACGGCTTAGGGTACGGGTTCGGGTACGGGTTTGGGTATGGCATAGGGTATGGGTTAGGGTTAGGGTTAGGGTTAGTTTGAGGGTTAGGGCTCGGTTTAGGGTTCGGGTTAAGATTAGTGTACGTGTTAGGGTTAGGGTAGGGGTTAGGGTTAGGGTACGCGTTAGGGTTAGGGTAGTTATTAAACCTATCCCACTCTCTAGATACCCTTTAGCACGTCAAGGAATATTATTTGGGGGTCCAGCCATGGAGAAGAGTTTAGACACTAGGAGAAGATAAAGAACACACCCATTATCCTGAAATCACATTAGGATTCTCTTTTTAACCTGTTCCTTAATACACTAGTGCTTAGGAAATCTATTGGAGGCAGAAGCAGTCAAGGGTAGCTTAGGGTTAGGGTTTGGGATAGGTTTAGGGTTAGGGTACGGCTTAGGTTATGGGTTCGGGTCCGGGTTTGGGTATGGCGTAGGGTATGGGTTAGGGTTAGGGTTAGGGTTAGTTTGAGTGTTAGGGCTCGGTTTAGGGTACGGGTTAGGATTAGGGTACGTGTTAGTGTTAGGGTACGCGTTAGGGTTAGGGTAGTTATTAAACCTATCCCACTCTCTAGATACCCCTTAGCACGTCAAGGAATATTATTTGGGGTTCCATCCATGGAGAAGAGTTAAGACACTAGGAGAAGATAAGGAACACACCCATTATCAAGAAATCACATTAGGATTCTCTTTTTAACCTGTTCCTTAAAACACTAGTGCTTAGGAAATCTATTGGAGGCAGAAGCAGTCAAGGGTAGCTTAGGGTTAGGGTTAGGGTTAGGGTACGGCTTAGGGTACGGGTTCGGGTACGGGTTCGGGTACGGGTTTGGGTATGGCGTAGGGTATGGGTTAGTGTTAGGGTTAGTTTGAGGGTTAGGGCTCGGTTTAGGGTACGGGTTAGGATTAGGGTACGTGTTAGGGTTAGGGTAGGGGTTAGGGTTAGGGTACGCGTTAGGGTTAGTGTAGTTATTAAACCTATCCCACTCTCTAGATACCCCTTAGCACGTCAAAGAATATTATTTGGGGGTCCAGCCATGGAGAAGAGTTTAGACACTAGGAGAAGATAAGGAACACACCCATTATCAAGAAATCACATTAGGATTCTCTTTTTAACCTGTTCCTTAAAACACTAGTGCTTAGGAAATCTATTGGAGGCAGAAGCAGTCAAGGGTAGCTTAGGGTTAGGGTTAGGGTTAGGGTTAGGGTTAGCTTTAGGGTACGGCTTAGGGTACGGGTTCGGGTACGGGTTCGGGTACGGCGTAGGGTATGGGTTAGGGATAGGGTTAGGGTTAGTTTGAGGGTTAGGGCTCGGTTTAGGGTACGGGTTAGGATTAGGGTACGTGTTAGGTTTAGGGTACGCGTTAGGGTTAGGGTAGTTATTAAACCTATCCCACTCTCTAGATACCCTTTAGCACGTCAAGGAATATTATTTGGGGGTCCAGCCATGGAGAAGAGTTTAGACAATAGGAGAAGATAAGGAACACACCCATTATCCTGAAATCACATTAGGATTCTCTTTTTAACCTGTTCCTTAATACACTAATGCTTAGGAAATCTATTGTAAGCAGAAGCAGTCAAGGGTAGCTTAGGCTTAGGGTTAGGATTAGGGTTAGGGTTAGGGTACGGCTTAGGGTACGGGTTCGGGTACTGGTTCGGGTACGGCGTAGGGTATGGGTTAGGGTTAGGGTTAGGGTTAGTTTGAGGGTTAGGGCTCGGTTTAGGTTACGGGTTAGGATTAGGGTACGTGTTAGGGTTGGGGTAGGGGTTAGGGTTAGGGTACGCATTAGGGTTAGTGTAGTTATTAAACCTATCCCACTCTCTAGATACCCCTTAGCACGTCAAAGAATATTATTTGGGGGTCCAGCCATGGAGAAGAGTTTAGACACTAGGAGAAGATAAGGAACACACCCATTATCAAGAAATCACATTAGGATTCTCTTTTTAACCTGTTCCTTAAAACACTAGTGCTTAGGAAATCTATTGGAGGAAGAAGCAGTCAAGGGTAGCTTAGGGTTAGGGTTAGGGTTAGGGTTAGGGTTAGTGTTAGGGTACGGGTTCGGGTACGGGTTCGGGTACGGCGTAGGGTATGGGTTAGGGTTAGGTTTAGGGTTAGTTTGAGGGTTAGGGCTCGGTTTAGGGTACGGGTTAGGATTAGGGTACGTGTTAGGGTTAGGGTACGCATTAGGGTTAGGGTAGTTTTTAAACCTATCCCACTCTCTAGATACCCCTTAGCACGTCAAGGAATATTATTTGGGGGTCCAGCCATGGAGAAGAGTTTAGACACTAGGAGAAGATAAGGAACACACCCATTATCAAGAAATCACATTACGATTCACTTTTTAACCTGTTCCTTAAAACACTAGTGCTTAGGAAATCTATTGGAGGCAGAAGCAGTCAAGGGTAGCTTAGGGTTAGGGTTAGGGTTAGGGTACGGCTTAGGGTACGGGTTCGGGTACGGGTTTGGGTATGGCATAGGGTATGGGTTAGGGTTAGGGTTAGGGTTAGTTTGAGGGTTAGGGCTCGGTATAGGGTTCGGGTTAAGATTAGTGTACGTGTTAGGGTTAGGGTAGGGGTTAGGGTTAGGGTACGCGTTAGGGTTAGGGTAGTTATTAAACCTATCCCACTCTCTAGATACCCTTTAGCACTTCAAGGAATATTATTTGTGGGTCCAGCCATGGAGAAGAGTTTAGACACTAGGAGAAGATAAGGAACACACCCATTATCCTGAAATCACATTAGGATTCTCTTTTTAACCTGTTCCTTAATACACTAGTGCTTAGGAAATCTATTGGAGGCAGAAGCAGTCAAGGGTAGCTTAGGGTTAGGGTTTGGGATAGGTTTAGGGTTAGGGTACGGCTTAGGGTATGGTTTCGGGTCCGGGTTTGGGTATGGCGTAGGGTATGGGTTAGGGTTAGGGTTAGGGTTAGTTTGAGGGTTAGGGCTCGGTTTAGGTTACGGGTTAGGATTAGGGTACGTGTTAGGGTTAGGGTAGGGTTTAGGTTTAGGGTACGCGTTAGGGTTAGGGTACTTATTAAACCTATCCCACTCTCTAGATACCCCTTAGCACGTCAAGGAATATTATTTGGGGGTCCAGCCATGGAGAAGAGTTTAGACACTAGGAGAAGATAAGGAACACACCCATTATCAAGAAATCACATTAGGATTCTCTTTTTAACCTGTTCCTTAAAACACTAGTGCTTAGGAAATCTATTGGAGGCAGAAGCAGTCAAGGGTAGCTTAGGGTTAGGGTTAGGGTTAGGGTTAGGGTTAGGGTACGGCTTAGGGTACGGGTTCGGGTACGTGTTCGTGTACGGCGTAGGGTATGGGTTAGGGTTAGGGTTAGGGTTAGTTTGAAGGTTAGGGCTCGGTTTAGGGTACGGGTTATGATTAGGGTTCGTGTTAGGCTTAGGGTAGGGGTTAGGGTTAGGGTACGCGTTAGATTTAGGGTAGTTATTAAACCTATCCCACTCTCTAGATACCCCTTAGCACGTCAAGGAATATTATTTGGGGGTCCAGCCATGGAGAAGAGTTTAGACACTAGGAGAAGATAAGGAACACACCCATTATCCTGAAATCACATTAGGATTCTCTTTTTAACCTGTTCCTTAAAACACTAGTGCTTAGGAAATCTATTGGAGGCAGAAGCAGTCAAGGGTAGCTTAGGGTTAGGGTTAGGGTTAGGTTTAGGGTTAGCTTTAGGGTACGGCTTAGGGTACGGTTTCGGGTACGGGTTCGGGTACGGCGTAGGGTATGGGTTAGGGTTAGGGTTAGGGTTAGTTTGAGGGTTAGGCCTCGGTTTAGGGTACGGGTTAGGATTAGGGTACGTGTTAGGGTTAGGGTACGCATTAGGGTTAGGGTAGTTATTAAACCTATCCCACTCTCTAAATACCCTTTAGCACGTCAAGAAATATTATTTGGGGGTCCAGCCATGGAGAAGAGTTTAGACACTAGGAGAAGATAAGGAACACACCCATTATCCTGAAATCACATTAGGATTCTCTTTTTAACCTGTTCCTTAATACACTAGTGCTTCGGAAATCTACTGGAGGCAGAAGCAGTCAAGGGTAGCTTAGGGTTAGGGTTAGGGTTAGGGTTAGGGTTAGTTTGAGGGTTAGGGCTCGGTTTAGGGTACGGGTTAGATTAGTGTACGTGTTAGAGTTAGGGTAGAGGTTAGGGTTAGGGTACGCGTTAGGGTTACGGTAGTTATTAAACCTATCCCACTCTCTAGATACCCCTTAGCACGTCAAGGAATATTATTTGGGGGTCCAGCCTTGGAGAAGAGTTTAGACACTAGGAGAAGATAAGGAACACACCCATTATCAAGAAATCACATTAGGATTCTCTTTTTAACCTGTTCCTTAAAACACTAGTGCTTAGGAAATCTATTGGAGGCAGAAGCAGTCAAGGGTAGCTTAGGGTTAGGGTTAGGGTTAGGGTACGGCTTAGGGTACGGGTTCGTGTACGGGTTCCTGTACGGCGTAGGGTATGGGTTAGGGTTAGGGTTAGGGTTAGTTTGAAGGTTAGGGCTCGGTTTAGGGTACGGGTTAGGATTAGGGTTCGTGTTAGGGTTAGGGTAGGGGTTAGGGTTAGGGTACGCGTTAGGGTTAGGGTAGTTATTAAACCTATCCCACTCTCTAGATACCCCTTAGCACGTCAAGGAATATTATTTGGGGGTCCAGCCATGGAGAAGAGTTTAGACAGTAGGAGAAGATAAGGAACACACCCATTATCTTGAAATCACATTAGGATTCTCTTTTTAACCTGTTCCTTAATACACTAATGCTTAGGAAATCTATTGTAGGCAGAAGCAGTCAAGGGTAGCTTAGGGTTAGGGTTAGGATTAGGGTTAGGGTTAGGGTACGGCTTAGGGTACGGGTTCGGGTACTGGTTCGGGTACGGCGTAGGGTATGGGTTAGGGTTAGGGTTAGGGTTAGTTTGAGGGTTAGGGCTCGGTTTAGGTTACGGGTTAGGATTAGGGTACGTGTTAGGGTTAGGGTAGGGGTTAGGGTTAGGTTACGCGTTAGGGTTAGTGTAGTTATTAAACCTATCCCACTCTCTAGATACCCCTTAGCACGTCAAAGAATATTATTTGGGGGTCCAGCCATGGAGAAGAGTTTAGACACTAGGAGAAGATAAGGAACACACCCATTATCAAGAAATCACATTAGGATTCTCTTTTTAACCTGTTCCTTAAAACACTAGTGCTTAGGAAATCTATTGGAGGCAGAAGCAGTCAAGGGTAGCTTAGGGTTAGGGTTAGGGTTAGGGTTAGGGTTAGTGTTAGGGTACGGGTTCGGGTACGGGTTCGGGTACGGCGTAGGGTATGGGTTAGGGTTAGGGTTAGGGTTAGTTTGAGGGTTAGGGCTCGGTTTAGGGTACGGGTTAGGATTAGGGTACGTGTTAGTGTTAGGGTAGGGGTTAGGGTTAGGGTACGCGTTAGGGTTACGGTAGTTATTAAACCTATCCCACACTCTAGATACCCCTTAGCACGTCAAGGAATATTATTTGGGGGTCCAGCCATGGAGAAGAGTTTAGACACTAGGAGAAGATAAGGAACACACCCATTATCAAGAAATCACATTAGGATTCTCTTTTTAACCTGTTCCTTAAAACACTAGTGCTTAGGAAATCTATTGGAGGCAGAAGCAGTCAAGGGTAGCTTAGGGTTAGGGTTTGGGATAGGTTTAGGGTTAGGGTACGGCTTAGGGTACGGGTTCGGGTACGGGTTTGGGTATGGCATAGGGTATGGGTTAGGGTTAGGGTTAGGGTTAGTTTGAGGGTTAGGGCTCGGTTTAGGGTTCGGGTTAAGATTAGTGTACGTGTTAGGGTTAGGGTAGGGGTTAGGGTTAGGGTACGCGTTAGGGTTAGGGTAGTTATTAAACCTATCCCACTCTCTAGATACCCTTTAGCACGTCAAGGAATATTATTTGGGGGTCCAGCCATGGAGAAGAGTTTAGACACTAGGAGAAGATAAAGAACACACCCATTATACTGAAATCACATTAGGATTCTCTTTTTAACCTGTTCCTTAATACACTAGTGCTTAGGAAATCTATTGGAGGCAGAAGCAGTCAAGGGTAGCTTAGGGTTAGGGTTTGGGATAGGTTTAGGGTTAGGGTACGGCTTAGGTTATGGGTTCGGGTCCGGGTTTGGGTATGGCGTAGGGTATGGGTTAGGGTTAGGGTTAGGGTTAGTTTGAGGGTTAGGGCTTGGTTTAGGTTACGGGTTAGGATTAGGGTACGTGTTAGGGTTATGGTAGGGGTTAGGGTTAGGGTACGCGTTAGGGTTAGGGTAGTTATTAAACCTATCCCACTCTCTAGATACCCCTTAGCACGTCAAGGAATATTATTTGGGGGTCCAGCCATGGAGAAGAGTTTAGACACTAGGAGAAGATAAGGAACACACCCATTATCCTGAAATCACATTAGGATTCTCTTTTTAACCTGTTCCTTAATACACTAGTGCTTAGGAAATGTATTAGAGGCAGAAGCAGTGAAGGGTAGCTTAGGGTTAGGGTTAGGGTTAGGTTTAGGGTTAGGGTTAGGGTACGGCTTAGGGAACGGGTTCGGGTTCGGGTTCGGGTATGGCGTAGGGTATGGGTTAGGGTTAGGGTTAGGGTTAGTTTGAGGGTTAGGGCTCGGTTTAGGGTACGGGTTAGGATTAGTGTACGTGTTAGGGTTAGGGTAGAGGTTAGGGTTAGGGTACGCGTTAGGGTTAGGGTAGTTATTAAACCTATCCCACTCTCTAGATACCCCTTAGCACGTCAAGGAATATTATTTGGGGGTCCAGCCATGGAGAAGAGTTTAGACACTAGGAGAAGATAAGGAACACACCCATTATCAAGAAATCACATTAGGATTCTCTTTTTAACCTGTTCCTTAAAACACTAGTGCTTAGGAAATCTATTGGAGGCAGAAGCAGTCAAGGGTAGCTTAGGGTTAGGGTTAGGGTTAGTGATAGGGTACGGCTTAGGGTACGGGTTCGGGTACGGGTTCGGGTACGGCGTAGGGTATGGGTTAGGGTTAGGGTTAGGGTTAGTTTGAGGGTTAGGGCTCGGTTTAGGGTACGGGTTAGGATTAGGGTACGTGTTAGTTTTAGGGTACGCGTTAGGGTTAGGGTAGTTATTAAACCTATCCCACTCTCTAGATACCCATTAGCACGTCAAGGAATATTATTTGGGGTTCCATCCATGGAGAAGAGTTCAGACACTAGGAGAAGATAAGGAACACACCCATTATCAAGAAATCACAATAGGATTCTCTTTTTAACCTGTTCCTTAAAACACTAGTGCTTAGGAAATCTATTGGAGGCAGAAGCAGTCAAGGGTAGCTTAGGGTTAGGGTTAGGGTTAGGGTACGGCTTAGGGTACGGGTTCGGGTACGTGTTCGGGTACGGGTTTGGGTATGGCGTAGGGTATGGGTTAGTGTTAGGGTTAGTTTGAGGGTTAGGGCTCGGTTTAGGATACGGGTTAGGATTAGGGTACGTGTTAGGGTTAGGGTAGGGGTTAGGGTTAGGGTACGCGTTAGGGTTAGGGTAGTTATTAAACCTATCCCACTCTCTAGATACCCTTTAGCACGTCAAGGAATATTATTTGGGGGTCCAGCCATGGAGAAGAGTTTAGACACTAGGAGAAGATAAGGAACACACCCATTATCCTGAAATCACATTAGGATTCTCTTTTTAACCTCTTCCTTAATACACTAGTGCTTAGGAAATCTATTGGAGGCAGAAGCAGTCAAGGGTAGCTTAGGGTTAGGGTTAGGGTTAGGGTACGGCTTAGGGTACGGGTTCGGGTCCGGGTTCGGGTACAGCGTAGGGTATGGGTTAGGGTTAGGGTTAGGGTTAGTTTGAGGGTTAGGGCTCGGTTTAGGGTACGGGTTAGGATTAGTGTACGTGTTAGGGTTAGGGTAGAGGTTAGGGTTAGGGTACGCGTTAGGGTTAGGGTAGTTATGAAACCTATTCCACTCTCTAGATACCCCTTAGCACGTCAAGGAATATTATTTGGGGGTCCAGCCATGGAGAAGAGTTTAGACAATAGGAGAAGATAAGGAACACACCCATTATCCTGAAATCACATTAGGATTCTCTTTTTAACCTGTTCCTTAAAACACTAGTGCTTAGGAAATCTATTGGAGGCAGAAGCAGTCAAGGGTAGCTTAGGGTTAGGGTTAGGGTTAGGGTTAGGGTACGGCTAAGGGTACGGGTTCGGGTACGGGTTCGTGTACGGCGTAGGGTATGGGTTAGGGTTAGGGTTAGGGTTAGTTTGAAGGTTAGGACTCGGTTTAGGGTACGGGTTAGGATTAGGGTTCGTGTTAGGGTTAGGGTAGGGGTTAGGGTTAGGGTACGCGTTAGGGTTAGGGAAGTTATTAAACCTATCCCACTCTCTAGATACCCCTTAGCACGTCAAGGAATATTATTTGGGGGTCCAGCCATGGAGAAGAGTTTAGACAATAGGAGAAGATAAGGAACACACCCATTATCCTGAAATCACATTAGGATTCTCTTTTTAACCTGTTCCTTAATACACTAATTCTTAGGAAATCTATTGTAGGCAGAAGCAGTCAAGGGTAGGTTAGGGTTAGGGTTAGGATTAGGGTTAGGGTTAGGGTACGGCTTAGGGTACGGTTTCGGGTACTGGTTCGGGTACGGCGTAGGGTATGGGTTAGGGTTAGGTTTAGGGTTAGTTTGAGGGTTAGGGCTCGGTTTAGGGTACCTGTTAGGGTTAGGGTACGCGTTAGGGTTAGGGTAGTTATTAAACCTATCCCACTCTCTAGATACCCCTTAGCACGTCAAGGAATATTATTTGGGGGTCCAGCCATGGAGAAGAGTTTAGACACTAGGAGAAGATAAGGAACACACCCATTATCAAGAAATCACATTAGGATTCTCTTTTTAACCTGTTCCTTAAAACACTAGTGCTTAGGAAATCTATTGGAGGCAGAAGCAGTCAAGGGCAGCTTAGGGTTAGGGTTAGGGTTAGGGTTAGGGTTAGGGTACGGCTTAGGGTACGGGTTCGGGTACGGGTTCGTGTACGGCGTAGGGTATGGGTTAGGGTTAGGGTTAGGGTTAGTTTGAAGGTTAGGGCTCGGTTTAGGGTACGGGTTTGGATTAGGGTTCGTGTTAGGGTTAGGGTAGGGGTTAGGGTTAGGGTACGCGTTAGGTTTAGGGTAGTTATTAAACCTATCCCACTCTCTAGATACCCCTTAGCACGTCAAGGAATATTATTTGTGGGTCCAGCCATGGAGAAGAGTTTAGACACTAGGAGAAGATAAGGAACACACCCATTATCCTGAAATCACATTAGGATTCTCTTTTTAACCTGTTCCTTAATACACTAGTGCTTAGGAAATCTATTAGAGGCAGAAGCAGTGAAGGGTAGCTTAGGGTTAGGGTTAGGGTTAGGTTTAGGGTTAGGGTTAGGGTACGGCTTAGGGAACGGGTTCGGGTTCGGGTTCGGGTATGGCGTAGGGTATGGGTTAGGGTTAGGGTTAGGGTTAGTTTGAGGGTTAGGGCTCGGTTTAGGGTACGGGTTAGGATTAGTGTACGTGTTAGGGTTAGGGTAGAGGTTAGGGTTAGGGTACGCGTTAGGGTTAGGGTAGTTATTAAACCTATCCCACTCTCTAGATACCCCTTAGCACGTCAAGGAATATTATTTGGGGGTCCAGCCATGGAGAAGAGTTTAGACACTAAGAGAAGATAAGGAACACACCCATTATCAAGAAATCACATTACGATTCTCTTTTTAACCTCTTCCTTAAAACACTAGTGCTTAGGAAATCTATTGGAGGCAGAAGCAGTCAAGGGTAGCTTAGGGTTAGGGTTAGGGTTAGGGTTAGGGTTATTGTTAGGGTAAGGCTTAGAGTACGGGTTCGGGTACGGGTTCGGGTACGGCGTAGGGTATGGGTTAGGGTTAGGGTTAGGGTTAGTTTGAGGGTTAGGGCTCGGTTTAGGGTACGGGTTAGGATTAGGGTACGTGTTAGGGTTAGGGTACGCGTTAGGGTTAGGGTAGTTATTAAACCTATCCCACTCTCTAGATACCCCTTAGCACGTCAAGGAATATTATTTGGGGGTCCAGCCATGGAGAAGAGTTCAGACACTAGGAGAAGATAAGGAACACACCCATTATCAAGAAATCACATTAGGATTCTCTTTTTAACCTGTTCCTTAAAACACTAGTGCTTAGGAAATCTATTGGAGGCAGAAGCAGTCAAGGGTAGCTTAGGGTTAGGGTTAGGGTTAGGGTACGGCTTAGGGTACGGGTTCGGGTACGGGTTCGGGTACGGGTTTGGGTATGGCGTAGGGTATGGGTTAGTGTTAGGGTTAGTTTGAGGGTTAGGGCTCGGTTTAGGGTACGGGTTAGGATTAGGGTACGTGTTAGTGTTAGGGTAGGGGTTAGGGTTAGGGTACGCGTTAGGGTTACGGTAGTTATTAAACCTATCCCACACTCTAGATACCCCTTAGCACGTCAAGGAATATTATTTGGGGGTCCAGCCATGGAGAAGAGTTTAGACACTAGGAGAAGATAAGGAACACACCCATTATCAAGAAATCACATTAGGATTCTCTTTTTAACCTGTTCCTTAAAACACTAGTGCTTAGGAAATCTATTGGAGGCAGAAGCAGTCAAGGGTAGCTTAGGGTTAGGGTTAGGGTTAGGGTACGGCTTAGGGTACGGGTTCGTGTACGGGTTCGTGTACGGCGTAGGGTATGGGTTAGGGTTAGGGTTAGGGTTAGTTTGAAGGTTAGGGCTCGGTTTAGGGTACGGGATAGGATTAGGGTTCGTGTTAGGGTTAGGGTAGGGGTTAGGGTTAGGGTACGCGTTAGGGTTAGGGTAGTTATTAAACCTATCCCACTCTCTAGATACCCCTTAGCACGTCAAGGAATATTATTTGGGGGTCCAGCCATGGAGAAGAGTTTAGACAATAGGAGAAGATAAGGAACACACCCATTATCTTGAAATCACATTAGGATTCTCTTTTTAACCTGTTCCTTAATACACTAATGCTTAGGAAATCTATTGTAGGCAGAAGCAGTCAAGGGTAGCTTAGGGTTAGGGTTAGGATTAGGGTTAGGGTTAGGGTACGGCTTAGGGTACGGGTTCGGGTACTGGTTCGGGTACGGCGTAGGGTATGGGTTAGGGTTAGGGTTAGGGTTAGTTTGAAGGTTAGGACTCGGTTTAGGGTACGGGTTAGGATTAGGGTTCGTGTTAGGGTTAGGGTAGGGGTTAGGGTTAGGGTACGCGTTAGGGTTAGGGAAGTTATTAAACCTATCCCACTCTCTAGATACCCCTTAGCACGTCAAAGAATATTATTTGGGGGTTCAGCCATGGAGAAGAGTTTAGACACTAGGAGAAGATAAGGAACACACCCATTATCAAGAAATCACATTAGGATTCTCTTTTTAACCTGTTCCTTAAAACACTAGTGCTTAGGAAATCTATTGGAGGCAGAAGCAGTCAAGTGTAGCTTAGGGTTAGGGTTAGGGTTAGGGTTAGGGTTAGTGTTAGGGTACGGGTTCGGGTACGGGTTCGGGTACGGCGTAGGGTATGGTTTAGGGTTAGGGTTAGGTTTAGTTTGAGGGTTAGGGCTCGGTTTAGGGTACGGGTTAGGATTAGGGTACGTGTTAGTGTTAGGGTAGGGGTTAGGGTTAGGGTACGCGTTAGGGTTACGGTAGTTATTAAACCTATCCCACACTCTAGATACCCCTTAGCACGTCAAGGAATATTATTTGGGGGTCCAGCCATGGAGAAGAGTTTAGACTCTAGGAGAAGATAAGGAACACACCCATTATCCTGAAATCACATTAGGATTCTCTTTTTAACCTGTTCCTTAATACACTAGTGCTTAGGAAATGTATTAGAGGCAGAAGCAGTGAAGGGTAGCTTAGGGTTAGGGTTAGGGTTAGGTTTAGGGTTAGGGTTAGGGTACGGCTTAGGGAACGGGTTCGGGTTCGGGTTCGGGTATGGCGTAGGGTATGGGTTAGGGTTAGGGTTAGGGTTAGTTTGAGGGTTAGGGCTCGGTTTAGGGTATGGGTTAGGATTAGTGTACGTGTTAGGGTTAGGGTAGAGGTTAGGGTTAGGGTACGCGTTAGGGTTAGGGTAGTTATTAAACCTATCCCACTCTCTAGATACCCCTTAGCACGTCAAGGAATATTATTTGGGGGTCCAGCCATGGAGAAGAGTTTAGACACTAAGAGAAGATAAGGAACACACCCATTATCAAGAAATCACATTACGATTCTCTTTTTAACCTCTTCCTTAAAACACTAGTGCTTAGGAAATCTATTGGAGGCAGAAGCAGTCAAGGGTAGCTTAGGGTTAGGGTTAGGGTTAGGGTTAGGGTTATTGTTAGGGTAAGGCTTAGAGTACGGGTTCGGGTACGGGTTCGGGTACGGCGTAGGGTATGGGTTAGGGTTAGGGTTAGGGTTAGTTTGAGGGTTAGGGCTCGGTTTAGGGTACGGGTTAGGATTAGGGTACGTGTTAGGGTTAGGGTAGGGGTTAGGGTTAGGTTACGCGTTAGGGTTAGGGTAGTTATTAAACCTATCCCACTCTCTAGATACCCCTTAGCACGTCAAGGAATATTATTTGGGGGTCCAGCCATGGAGAAGAGTTTAGACACTAGGAGAAGATAAGGAACACACCCATTATCAAGAAATCACATTAGGATTCTCTTTTTAACCTGTTCCTTAAAACACTAGTGCTTAGGAAATCTATTGGAGGCAGAAGCAGTCAAGGGTAGCTTAGGGTTAGGGTTAGGGTTAGTGATAGGGTACGGCTTAGGGTACGGGTTCGGGTATGGGTTCGGGTACGGCGTAGGGTATGGGTTAGGGTTAGGGTTAGGGTTAGTTTGAGGGTTAGGGCTCGGTTTAGGGTACGGGTTAGGATTAGGGTACGTGTTAGTGTTAGGGTACGCGTTAGGGTTAGGGTAGTTATTAAACCTATCCCACTCTCTAGATACCCCTTAGCACGTCAAGGAATATTATTTGGGGTTCCATCCATGGAGAAGAGTTCAGACACTAGGAGAAGATAAGGAACACACCCATTATCAAGAAATCACATTAGGATTCTCTTTTTAACCTGTTCCTTAAAACACTAGTGCTTAGGAAATCTATTGGAGGCAGAAGCAGTCAAGGGTAGCTTAGGGTTAGGGTTAGGGTTAGGGTACGGCTTAGGGTACGGGTTCGGGTACGGGTTCGGGTACGGGTTTGGGTATGGCGTAGGGTATGGGTTAGTGTTAGGGTTAGTTTGAGGGTTAGGGCTCGGTTTAGGGTACGGGTTAGGATTAGGGTACGTGTTAGGGTTAGGGTAGGGGTTAGGGTTAGGGTACGCGTTAGGGTTAGGGTAGTTATTAAACCTATCCCACTCTCTAGATACCCCTTAGCACGTCAAGGAATATTATTTGGGGGTCCAGCCATGGAGAAGAGTTTAGACACTAGGAGAAGATAAGGAACACACCCATTATCCTGAAATCACATTAGGATTCTCTTTTTAACCTGTTCCTTAATACACTAGTGCTTAGGAAATCTATTGGAGGCAGAAGCAGTCAAGGGTAGCTTAGGGTTAGGGTTTGGGATAGGTTTAGGGTTAGGGTACGGCTTAGGGTATGGGTTCGGGTCCGGGTTTGGGTATGGCGTAGGGTATGGGTTAGGGTTAGGGTTAGGGTTAGTTTGAGGGTTAGGGCTCGGTTTAGGTTACGGGTTAGGATTAGGGTACGTGTTAGGGTTAGGGTAGGGTTTAGGTTTAGGGTACGCGTTAGGGTTAGGGTACTTATTAAACCTATCCCACTCTCTAGATACCCCTTAGCACGTCAAGGAATATTATTTGGGGGTCCAGCCATGGAGAAGAGTTTAGACACTAGGAGAAGATAAGGAACACACCCATTATCCTGAAATCACATTAGGATTCTCTTTTTAACCTGTTCCTTAAAACACTAGTGCTTAGGAAATCTATTGGAGGCAGAAGCAGTCAAGGGTAGCTTAGGGTTAGGGTTAGGGTTAGGGTACGGCTTAGGGTACGGGTTCGGGTACGGGTTTGGGTATGGCATAGGGTATGGGTTAGGGTTAGGGTTAGGGTTAGTTTGAGGGTTAGGGCTCGGTTTAGGGTTCGGGTTAAGATTAGTGTACGTGTTAGGGTTAGGGTAGGGGTTAGGGTTAGGGTACGCGTTAGGGTTAGGGTAGTTATTAAACCTATCCCACTCTCTAGATACCCTTTAGCACGTCAAGGAATATTATTTGGGGGTCCAGCCATGGAGAAGAGTTTAGACACTAGGAGAAGATAAAGAACACACCCATTATACTGAAATCACATTAGGATTCTCTTTTTAACCTGTTCCTTAATACACTAGTGCTTAGGAAATCTATTGGAGGCAGAAGCAGTCAAGGGTAGCTTAGGGTTAGGGTTTGGGATAGGTTTAGGGTTAGGGTACGGCTTAGGTTATGGGTTCGGGTCCGGGTTTGGGTATGGCGTAGGGTATGGGTTAGGGTTAGGGTTAGGGTTAGTTTGAGGGTTAGGGCTTGGTTTAGGTTACGGGTTAGGATTAGGGTACGTGTTAGGGTTAGGGTAGGGGTTAGGGATAGGGTACGCGTTAGGGTTAGGGTAGTTATTAAACCTATCCCACTCTCTAGATACCCCTTAGCACGTCAAAGAATATTATTTGGGGGTCCTGCCATGGAGAAGAGTTTAGACACTAGGAGAAGATAAGGAAAACACCCATTATCAAGAAATCACATTACGATTCACTTTTTAACCTGTTCCTTAAAACACTAGTGCTTAGGAAATCTATTGGAGGCAGAAGCAGTCAAGGGTAGCTTAGGGTTAGGGTTAGGGTTAGGGTACGGCTTAGGGTACGGGTTCGGGTACGGGTTTGGGTATGGCATAGGGTATGGGTTAGGGTTAGGGTTAGGGTTAGTTTGAGGGTTAGGGCTCGGTATAGGGTTCGGGTTAAGATTAGTGTACGTGTTAGGGTTAGGGTAGGGGTTAGGGTTAGGGTACGCGTTAGGGTTAGGGTAGTTATTAAACCTATCCCACTCTCTAGATACCCTTTAGCACTTCAAGGAATATTATTTGTGGGTCCAGCCATGGAGAAGAGTTTAGACACTAGGAGAAGATAAGGAACACACCCATTATCCTGAAATCACATTAGGATTCTCTTTTTAACCTGTTCCTTAATACACTAGTGCTTAGGAAATCTATTGGAGGCAGAAGCAGTCAAGGGTAGCTTAGGGTTAGGGTTTGGGATAGGTTTAGGGTTAGGGTACGGCTTAGGGTATGGTTTCGGGTCCGGGTTTGGGTATGGCGTAGGGTATGGGTTAGGGTTAGGGTTAGGGTTAGTTTGAGGGTTAGGGCTCGGTTTAGGTTACGGGTTAGGATTAGGGTACGTGTTAGGGTTAGGGTAGGGTTTAGGTTTAGGGTACGCGTTAGGGTTAGGGTACTTATTAAACCTATCCCACTCTCTAGATACCCCTTAGCACGTCAAGGAATATTATTTGGGGGTCCAGCCATGGAGAAGAGTTTAGACACTAGGAGAAGATAAGGAACACACCCATTATCAAGAAATCACATTAGGATTCTCTTTTTAACCTGTTCCTTAAAACACTAGTGCTTAGGAAATCTATTGGAGGCAGAAGCAGTCAAGGGTAGCTTAGGGTTAGGGTTAGGGTTAGGGTTAGGGTTAGGGTACGGCTTAGGGTACGGGTTCGGGTACGTGTTCGTGTACGGCGTAGGGTATGGGTTAGGGTTAGGGTTAGGGTTAGTTTGAAGGTTAGGGCTCGGTTTAGGGTACGGGTTATGATTAGGGTTCGTGTTAGGCTTAGGGTAGGGGTTAGGGTTAGGGTACGCGTTAGATTTAGGGTAGTTATTAAACCTATCCCACTCTCTAGATACCCCTTAGCACGTCAAGGAATATTATTTGGGGGTCCAGCCATGGAGAAGAGTTTAGACACTAGGAGAAGATAAGGAACACACCCATTATCCTGAAATCACATTAGGATTCTCTTTTTAACCTGTTCCTTAAAACACTAGTGCTTAGGAAATCTATTGGAGGCAGAAGCAGTCAAGGGTAGCTTAGGGTTAGGGTTAGGGTTAGGTTTAGGGTTAGCTTTAGGGTACGGCTTAGGGTACGGTTTCGGGTACGGGTTCGGGTACGGCGTAGGGTATGGGTTAGGGTTAGGGTTAGGGTTAGTTTGAGGGTTAGGCCTCGGTTTAGGGTACGGGTTAGGATTAGGGTACGTGTTAGGGTTAGGGTACGCATTAGGGTTAGGGTAGTTATTAAACCTATCCCACTCTCTAAATACCCTTTAGCACGTCAAGAAATATTATTTGGGGGTCCAGCCATGGAGAAGAGTTTAGACACTAGGAGAAGATAAGGAACACACCCATTATCCTGAAATCACATTAGGATTCTCTTTTTAACCTGTTCCTTAATACACTAGTGCTTCGGAAATCTACTGGAGGCAGAAGCAGTCAAGGGTAGCTTAGGGTTAGGGTTAGGGTTAGGGTTAGGGTTAGTTTGAGGGTTAGGGCTCGGTTTAGGGTACGGGTTAGATTAGTGTACGTGTTAGAGTTAGGGTAGAGGTTAGGGTTAGGGTACGCGTTAGGGTTACGGTAGTTATTAAACCTATCCCACTTCTCTAGATACCCCTTAGCACGTCAAGGAATATTATTTGGGGGTCCAGCCTTGGAGAAGAGTTTAGACACTAGGAGAAGATAAGGAACACACCCATTATCAAGAAATCACATTAGGATTCTCTTTTTAACCTGTTCCTTAAAACACTAGTGCTTAGGAAATCTATTGGAGGCAGAAGCAGTCAAGGGTAGCTTAGGGTTAGGGTTAGGGTTAGGGTACGGCTTAGGGTACGGGTTCGGGTACGGGTTCGTGTACGGCGTAGGGTATGGGTTAGGGTTAGGGTTAGGGTTTTTGAAGGTTAGGGCTCGGTTTAGGGTACGGGTTAGGATTAGGGTTCGTGTTAGGGTTAGGGTAGGGGTTAGGGTTAGGGTACGCGTTAGGGTTAGGGTAGTTATTAAACCTATCCCACTCTCTAGATACCCCTTAGCACGTCAAGGAATATTATTTGGGGGTCCAGCCATGGAGAAGAGTTTAGACAATAGGAGAAGATAAGGAACACACCCATTATCTTGAAATCACATTAGGATTCTCTTTTTAACCTGTTCCTTAATACACTAATGCTTAGGAAATCTATTGTAGGCAGAAGCAGTCAAGGGTAGCTTAGGGTTAGGGTTAGGATTAGGGTTAGGGTTAGGGTACGGCTTAGGGTACGGGTTCGGGTACTGGTTCGGGTACGGCGTAGGGTATGGGTTAGGGTTAGGGTTAGGGTTAGTTTGAGGGTTAGGGCTCGGTTTAGGTTACGGGTTAGGATTAGGTTACGTGTTAGGGTTAGGGTAGGGGTTAGGGTTAGGTTACGCGTTAGGGTTAGTGTAGTTATTAAACCTATCCCACTCTCTAGATACCCCTTAGCACGTCAAAGAATATTATTTGGGGGTCCAGCCATGGAGAAGAGTTTAGACACTAGGAGAAGATAAGGAACACACCCATTATCAAGAAATCACATTAGGATTCTCTTTTTAACCTGTTCCTTAAAACACTAGTGCTTAGGAAATCTATTGGAGGCAGAAGCAGTCAAGGGTAGCTTAGGGTTAGGGTTAGGGTTAGGGTTAGGGTTAGTGTTAGGGTACGGGTTCGGGTACGGGTTCGGGTACGGCGTAGGGTATGGGTTAGGGTTAGGGTTAGGGTTAGTTTGAGGGTTAGGGCTCGGTTTAGGGTACGGGTTAGGATTAGGGTACGTGTTAGTGTTAGGGTAGGGGTTAGGGTTAGGGTACGCGTTAGGGTTACGGTAGTTATTAAACCTATCCCACACTCTAGATACCCCTTAGCACGTCAAGGAATATTATTTGGGGGTCCAGCCATGGAGAAGAGTTTAGACACTAGGAGAAGATAAGGAACACACCCATTATCAAGAAATCACATTAGGATTCTCTTTTTAACCTGTTCCTTTTAAAACACTAGTGCTTAGGAAATCTATTGGAGGCAGAAGCAGTCAAGGGTAGCTTAGGGTTAGGGTTTGGGATAGGTTTAGGGTTAGGGTACGGCTTAGGGTACGGGTTCGGGTACGGGTTTGGGTATGGCATAGGGTATGGGTTAGGGTTAGGGTTAGGGTTAGTTTGAGGGTTAGGGCTCGGTTTAGGGTTCGGGTTAAGATTAGTGTACGTGTTAGGGTTAGGGTAGGGGTTAGGGTTAGGGTACGCGTTAGGGTTAGGGTAGTTATTAAACCTATCCCACTCTCTAGATACCCTTTAGCACGTCAAGGAATATTATTTGGGGGTCCAGCCATGGAGAAGAATTTAGACACTAGGAGAAGATAAAGAACACACCCATTATACTGAAATCACATTAGGATTCTCTTTTTAACCTGTTCCTTAATACACTAGTGCTTAGGAAATCTATTGGAGGCAGAAGCAGTCAAGGGTAGCTTAGGGTTAGGGTTTGGGATAGGTTTAGGGTTAGGGTACGGCTTAGGTTATGGGTTCGGGTCCGGGTTTGGGTATGGCGTAGGGTATGGGTTAGGGTTAGGGTTAGGGTTAGTTTGAGGGTTAGGGCTTGGTTTAGGTTACGGGTTAGGATTAGGGTACGTGTTAGGGTTATGGTAGGGGTTAGGGTTAGGGTACGCGTTAGGGTTAGGGTAGTTATTAAACCTATCCCACTCTCTAGATACCCCTTAGCACGTCAAGGAATATTATTTGGGGGTCCAGCCATGGAGAAGAGTTTAGACACTAGGAGAAGATAAGGAACACACCCATTATCCTGAAATCACATTAGGATTCTCTTTTTAACCTGTTCCTTAATACACTAGTGCTTAGGAAATGTATTAGAGGCAGAAGCAGTGAAGGGTAGCTTAGGGTTAGGGTTAGGGTTAGGTTTAGGGTTAGGGTTAGGGTACGGCTTAGGGAACGGGTTCGAGTTCGGGTTCGGGTATGGCGTAGGGTATGGGTTAGGGTTAGGGTTAGGGTTAGTTTGAGGGTTAGGGCTCGGTTTAGGGTACGGGTTAGGATTAGTGTACGTGTTAGGGTTAGGGTAGAGGTTAGGGTTAGGGTACGCGTTAGGGTTAGGGTAGTTATTAAACCTATCCCACTCTCTAGATACCCCTTAGCACGTCAAGGAATATTATTTGGGGGTCCAGCCATGGAGAAGAGTTTAGACACTAAGAGAAGATAAGGAACACACCATTATCAAGAAATCACATTACGATTCTCTTTTTAACCTCTTCCTTAAAACACTAGTGCTTAGGAAATCTATTGGAGGCAGAAGCAGTCAAGGGTAGCTTAGGGTTAGGGTTAGGGTTAGGGTTAGGGTTATTGTTAGGGTAAGGCTTAGAGTACGGGTTCGGGTACGGGTTCGGGTACGGCGTAGGGTATGGGTTAGGGTTAGGGTAGGGTTAGGTTTGAGGGTTAGGGCTCGGTTTAGGGTACGGGTTAGGATTAGGGTACGTGTTAGGGTTAGGGTAGGGGTTAGGGTTAGGTTACGCGTTAGGGTTAGGGTAGTTATTAAACCTATCCCACTCTCTAGATACCCCTTAGCACGTCAAGGAATATTATTTGGGGGTCCAGCCATGGAGAAGAGTTTAGACACTAGGAGAAGATAAGGAACACACCCATTATCAAGAAATCACATTAGGATTCTCTTTTTAACCTGTTCCTTAAAACACTAGTGCTTAGGAAATCTATTGGAGGCAGAAGCAGTCAAGGGTAGCTTAGGGTTAGGGTTAGGGTTAGTGATAGGGTACGGCTTAGGGTACGGGTTCGGGTACGGGTTCGGGTACGGCGTAGGGTATGGGTTAGGGTTAGGGTTAGGGTTAGTTTGAGGGTTAGGGCTCGGTTTAGGGTACGGGTTAGGATTAGGGTACGTGTTAGTGTTAGGGTACGCGTTAGGGTTAGGGTAGTTATTAAACCTATCCCACTCTCTAGATACCCCTTAGCACGTCAAGGAATATTATTTGGGGTTCCATCCATGGAGAAGAGTTCAGACACTAGGAGAAGATAAGGAACACACCCATTATCAAGAAATCACAATAGGATTCTCTTTTTAACCTGTTCCTTAAAACACTAGTGCTTAGGAAATCTATTGGAGGCAGAAGCAGTCAAGGGTAGCTTAGGGTTAGGGTTAGGGTTAGGGTACGGCTTAGGGTACGGGTTCGGGTACGTGTTCGGGTACGGGTTTGGGTATGGCGTAGGGTATGGGTTAGTGTTAGGGTTAGTTTGAGGGTTAGGGCTCGGTTTAGGGTACGGGTTAGGATTAGGGTACGTGTTAGGGTTAGGGTAGGGGTTAGGGTTAGGGTACGCGTTAGGGTTAGGGTAGTTATTAAACCTATCCCACTCTCTAGATACCCTTTAGCACGTCAAGGAATATTATTTGGGGGTCCAGCCATGGAGAAGAGTTTAGACACTAGGAGAAGATAAGGAACACACCCATTATCCTGAAATCACATTAGGATTCTCTTTTTAACCTCTTCCTTAATACACTAGTGCTTAGGAAATCTATTGGAGGCAGAAGCAGTCAAGGGTAGCTTAGGGTTAGGGTTAGGGTTAGGGTACGGCTTAGGGTACGGGTTCGGGTCCGGGTTCGGGTACAGCGTAGGGTATGGGTTAGGGTTAGGGTTAGGGTTAGTTTGAGGGTTAGGGCTCGGTTTAGGGTACGGGTTAGGATTAGTGTACGTGTTAGGGTTAGGGTAGAGGTTAGGGTTAGGGTACGCGTTAGGGTTAGGGTAGTTATGAAACCTATTCCACTCTCTAGATACCCCTTAGCACGTCAAGGAATATTATTTGGGGGTCCAGCCTTGGAGAAGAGTTTAGACACTAGGAGAAGATAAGGAACACACCCATTATCAAGAAATCACATTAGGATTCTCTTTTTAACCTGTTCCTTAAAACACTAGTGCTTAGGAAATCTATTGGAGGCAGAAGCAGTCAAGGGTAGCTTAGGGTTAGGGTTAGGGTTAGGGTTAGGGTTAGGGTTAGGGTACGGCTAAGGGTACGGGTTCGGGTACGGGTTCGTGTACGGCGTAGGGTATGGGTTAGGGTTAGGGTTAGGGTTAGTTTGAAGGTTAGGACTCGGTTTAGGGTACGGGTTAGGATTAGGGTTCGTGTTAGGGTTAGGGTAGGGGTTAGGGTTAGGGTACGCGTTAGGGTTAGGGAAGTTATTAAACCTATCCCACTCTCTAGATACCCCTTAGCACGTCAAGGAATATTATTTGGGGGTCCAGCCATGGAGAAGAGTTTAGACAATAGGAGAAGATAAGGAACACACCCATTATCCTGAAATCACATTAGGATTCTCTTTTTAACCTGTTCCTTAATACACTAATTCTTAGGAAATCTATTGTAGGCAGAGGCAGTCAAGGGTAGGTTAGGGTTAGGGTTAGGATTAGGGTTAGGGTTAGGGTACGGCTTAGGGTACGGTTTCGGGTACTGGTTCGGGTACGGCGTAGGGTATGGGTTAGGGTTAGGTTTAGGGTTAGTTTGAGGGTTAGGGCTCGGTTTAGGGTACGGGTTAGGGTTAGGGTACGCGTTAGGGTTAGGGTAGTTATTAAACCTATCCCACTCTCTAGATACCCCTTAGCACGTCAAGGAATATTATTTGGGGGTCCAGCCATGGAGAAGAGTTTAGACACTAGGAGAAGATAAGGAACACACCCATTATCAAGAAATCACATTAGGATTCTCTTTTTAACCTGTTCCTTAAAACACTAGTGCTTAGGAAATCTATTGGAGGCAGAAGCAGTCAAGGGCAGCTTAGGGTTAGGGTTAGGGTTAGGGTTAGGGTTAGGGTACGGCTTAGGGTACGGGTTCGGGTACGGGTTCGTGTACGGCGTAGGGTATGGGTTAGGGTTAGGGTTAGGGTTAGTTTGAAGGTTAGGGCTCGGTTTAGGGTACGGGTTAGGATTAGGGTTCGTGTTAGGGTTAGGGTAGGGGTTAGGGTTAGGGTACGCGTTAGGTTTAGGGTAGTTATTAAACCTATCCCACTCTCTAGATACCCCTTAGCACGTCAAGGAATATTATTTGTGGGTCCAGCCATGGAGAAGAGTTTAGACACTAGGAGAAGATAAGGAACACACCCATTATCCTGAAATCACATTAGGATTCTCTTTTTAACCTGTTCCTTAATACACTAGTGCTTAGGAAATCTATTAGAGGCAGAAGCAGTGAAGGGTAGCTTAGGGTTAGGGTTAGGGTTAGGTTTAGGATTAGGGTTAGGGTACGGCTTAGGGAACGGGTTCGGGTTCGGGTTCGGGTATGGCGTAGGGTATGGGTTAGGGTTAGGGTTAGGGTTAGTTTGAGGGTTAGGGCTCGGTTTAGGGTACGGGTTAGGATTAGTGTACGTGTTAGGGTTAGGGTAGAGGTTAGGGTTAGGGTACGCGTTAGGGTTAGGGTAGTTATTAAACCTATCCCACTCTCTAGATACCCCTTAGCACGTCAAGGAATATTATTTGGGGGTCCAGCCATGGAGAAGAGTTTAGACACTAAGAGAAGATAAGGAACACACCCATTATCAAGAAATCACATTACGATTCTCTTTTTAACCTCTTCCTTAAAACACTAGTGCTTAGGAAATCTATTGGAGGCAGAAGCAGTCAAGGGTAGCTTAGGGTTAGGGTTAGGGTTAGGGTTAGGGTTATTGTTAGGGTAAGGCTTAGAGTACGGGTTCGGGTACGGGTTCGGGTACGGCGTAGGGTATGGGTTAGGGTTAGGGTTAGGGTTAGTTTGAGGGTTAGGGCTCGGTTTAGGGTACGGGTTAGGATTAGGGTACGTGTTAGGGTTAGGGTACGCGTTAGGGTTAGGGTAGTTATTAAACCTATCCCACTCTCTAGATACCCCTTAGCACGTCAAGGAATATTATTTGGGGGTCCAGCCATGGAGAAGAGTTCAGACACTAGGAGAAGATAAGGAACACACCCATTATCAAGAAATCACATTAGGATTCTCTTTTTAACCTGTTCCTTAAAACACTAGTGCTTAGGAAATCTATTGGAGGCAGAAGCAGTCAAGGGTAGCTTAGGGTTAGGGTTAGGGTTAGGGTACGGCTTAGGGTACGGGTTCGGGTACGGGTTCGGGTACGGGTTTGGGTATGGCGTAGGGTATGGGTTAGTGTTAGGGTTAGTTTGAGGGTTAGGGTTAGGGTTAGGGTTAGTGTTAGGGTACGGGTTCGGGTACGGGTTCGGGTACGGCGTAGGGTATGGGTTAGGGTTAGGGTTAGGGTTAGTTTGAGGGTTAGGGCTCGGTTTAGGGTACGGGTTAGGATTAGGGTACGTGTTAGTGTTAGGGTAGGGGTTAGGGTTAGGGTACGCGTTAGGGTTACGGTAGTTATTAAACCTATCCCACACTCTAGATACCCCTTAGCACGTCAAGGAATATTATTTGGGGGTGCAGCCATGGAGAAGAGTTTAGACACTAGGAGAAGATAAGGAACACACCCATTATCAAGAAATCACATTAGGATTCTCTTTTTAACCTGTTCCTTAAAACACTAGTGCTTAGGAAATCTATTGGAGGCAGAAGCAGTCAAGGGTAGCTTAGGGTTAGGTTTAGGGTTAGGGTACGGCTTAGGGTACGGGTTCGGGTACGGGTTTGGGTATGGCATAGGGTATGGGTTAGGGTTAGGGTTAGGGTTAGTTTGAGGGTTAGGGCTCGGTTTAGGGTTCGGGTTAAGATTAGTGTACGTGTTAGGGTTAGGGTAGGGGTTAGGGTTAGGGTACGCGTTAGGGTTAGGGTAGTTATTAAACCTATCCCACTCTCTAGATACCCTTTAGCACGTCAAGGAATATTATTTGGGGGTCCAGCCATGGAGAAGAGTTTAGACACTAGGAGAAGATAAAGAACACACCCATTATCCTGAAATCACATTAGGATTCTCTTTTTAACCTGTTCCTTAATACACTAGTGCTTAGGAAATCTATTGGAGGCAGAAGCAGTCAAGGGTAGCTTAGGGTTAGGGTTTGGGATAGGTTTAGGGTTAGGGTACGGCTTAGGTTATGGGTTCGGGTCCGGGTTTGGGTATGGCGTAGGGTATGGGTTAGGGTTAGGGTTAGGGTTAGTTTGAGTGTTAGGGCTCGGTTTAGGGTACGGGTTAGGATTAGGGTACGTGTTAGTGTTAGGGTACGCGTTAGGGTTAGGGTAGTTATTAAACCTATCCCACTCTCTAGATACCCCTTAGCACGTCAAGGAATATTATTTGGGGTTCCATCCATGGAGAAGAGTTAAGACACTAGGAGAAGATAAGGAACACACCCATTATCAAGAAATCACATTAGGATTCTCTTTTTAACCTGTTCCTTAAAACACTAGTGCTTAGGAAATCTATTGGAGGCAGAAGCAGTCAAGGGTAGCTTAGGGTTAGGGTTAGGGTTAGGGTACGGCTTAGGGTACGGGTTCGGGTACGGGTTCGGGTACGGGTTTGGGTATGGCGTAGGGTATGGGTTAGTGTTAGGGTTAGTTTGAGGGTTAGGGCTCGGTTTAGGGTACGGGTTAGGATTAGGGTACGTGTTAGTGTTAGGGTAGGGGTTAGGGTTAGGGTACGCGTTAGGGTTACGGTAGTTATTAAACCTATCCCACACTCTAGATACCCCTTAGCACGTCAAGGAATATTATTTGGGGGTGCAGCCATGGAGAAGAGTTTAGACACTAGGAGAAGATAAGGAACACACCCATTATCAAGAAATCACATTAGGATTCTCTTTTTAACCTGTTCCTTAAAACACTAGTGCTTAGGAAATCTATTGGAGGCAGAAGCAGTCAAGGGTAGCTTAGGGTTAGGTTTAGGGTTAGGGTACGGCTTAGGGTACGGGTTCGGGTACGGGTTTGGGTATGGCATAGGGTATGGGTTAGGGTTAGGGTTAGGGTTAGTTTGAGGGTTAGGGCTCGGTTTAGGTTTCGGGTTAAGATTAGTGTACGGGTTAGGGTTAGGGTAGGGGTTAGGGTTAGGGTACGCGTTAGGGTTAGGGTAGTTATTAAACCTATCCCACTCTCTAGATACCCTTTAGCACGTCAAGGAATATTATTTGGGGGTCCAGCCATGGAGAAGAGTTTAGACACTAGGAGAAGATAAAGAACACACCCATTATCCTGAAATCACATTAGGATTCTCTTTTTAACCTGTTCCTTAATACACTAGTGCTTAGGAAATCTATTGGAGGCAGAAGCTGTCAAGGGTAGCTTAGGGTTAGGGTTTGGGATAGGTTTAGGGTTAGGGTACGGCTTAGGTTATGGGTTCGGGTCCGGGTTTGGGTATGGCGTAGGGTATGGGTTAGGGTTAGGGTTAGGGTTAGTTTGAGGGTTAGGGCTCGGTTTAGGTTACGGGTTAGGATTAGGGTACGTGTTAGGGTTAGGGTAGGGGTTAGGGTTAGGATACGCGTTAGGGTTAGGGTAGTTATTAAACCTATCCCACTCTCTAGATACCCCTTAGCACGTCAAGGAATATTATTTGGGGGTCCAGCCATGGAGAAGAGTTTAGACACTAGGAGAAGATAAGGAACACACCCATTATCCTGAAATCACATTAGGATTCTCTTTTTAACCTGTTCCTTAATACACTAGTGCTTAGGAAATCTATTAGAGGCAGAAGCAGTGAAGGGTAGCTTAGGGTTAGGGTTAGGGTTAGGTTTAGGGTTAGGGTTAGGGTACGGCTTAGGGAACGGGTTCGGGTTCGGGTTCGGGTATGGCGTAGGGTATGGGTTAGGGTTAGGGTTAGGGTTAGTTTGAGGGTTAGGGCTCGGTTTAGGGTACGGGTTAGGATTAGTGTACGTGTTAGGGTTAGGGTAGAGGTTAGGGTTAGGGTACGCGTTAGGGTTAGGGTAGTTATTAAACCTATCCCACTCTCTAGATACCCCTTAGCACGTCAAGGAATATTATTTGGGGGTCCAGCCATGGAGAAGAGTTTAGACACTAAGAGAAGATAAGGAACACACCCATTATCAAGAAATCACATTACGATTCTCTTTTTAACCTCTTCCTTAAAACACTAGTGCTTAGGAAATCTATTGGAGGCAGAAGCAGTCAAGGGTAGCTTAGGGTTAGGGTTAGGGTTAGGGTTAGGGTTATTGTTAGGGTAAGGCTTAGAGTACGGGTTCGGGTACGGGTTCGGGTACGGCGTAGGGTATGGGTTAGGGTTAGGGTTAGGGTTAGTTTGAGGGTTAGGGCTCGGTTTAGGGTACGGGTTAGGATTAGGGTACGTGTTAGGGTTAGGGTAGGGGTTAGGGTTAGGGTACGCGTTAGGGTTAGGGTAGTTATTAAACCTATCCCACTCTCTAGATACCCCTTAGCACGTCAAGGAATATTATTTGGGGGTCCAGCCTTGGAGAAGAGTTTAGACACTAGGAGAAGATAAGGAACACACCCATTATCAAGAAATCACATTAGGATTCTCTTTTTAACCTGTTCCTTAAAACACTAGTGCTTAGGAAATCTATTGGAGGCAGAAGCAGTCAAGGGTAGCTTAGGGTTAGGGTTAGGGTTAGGGTACGGCTTAGGGTACGGGTTCGTGTACGGGTTCGTGTACGGCGTAGGGTATGGGTTAGGGTTAGGGTTAGGGTTAGTTTGAAGGTTAGGGCTCGGTTTAGGGTACGGGTTAGGATTAGGGTTCGTGTTAGGGTTAGGGTAGGGGTTAGGGTTAGGGTACGCGTTAGGGTTAGGGTAGTTATTAAACCTATCCCACTCTCTAGATACACCTTAGCACGTCAAGGAATATTATTTGGGGGTCCAGCCATGGAGAAGAGTTTAGACAATAGGAGAAGATAAGGAACACACCCATTATCTTGAAATCACATTAGGATTCTCTTTTTAACCTGTTCCTTAATACACTAATGCTTAGGAAATCTATTGTAGGCAGAAGCAGTCAAGGGTAGCTTAGGGTTAGGGTTAGGATTAGGGTTAGGGTTAGGGTACGGCTTAGGGTACGGGTTCGGGTACTGGTTCGGGTACGGCGTAGGGTATGGGTTAGGGTTAGGGTTAGGGTTAGTTTGAGGGTTAGGGCTCGGTTTAGGTTACGGGTTAGGATTAGGGTACGTGTTAGGGTTAGGGTAGGGGTTAGGGTTAGGTTACGCGTTAGGGTTAGTGTAGTTATTAAACCTATCCCACTCTCTAGATACCCCATAGCACGTCAAAGAATATTATTTGGGGGTCCAGCCATGGAGAAGAGTTTAGACACTAGGAGAAGATAAGGAACACACCCATTATCAAGAAATCACATTAGGATTCTCTTTTTAACCTGTTCCTTAAAACACTAGTGCTTAGGAAATCTATTGGAGGCAGAAGCAGTCAAGGGTAGCTTAGGGTAAGGGTTAGGGTTAGGGTTAGGGTTAGTGTTAGGGTACGGGTTCGGGTACGGGTTCGGGTACGGCGTAGGGTATGGGTTAGGGTTAGGGTTAGGGTTAGTTTGAGGGTTAGGGCTCGGTTTAGGGTACGGGTTAGGATTAGGGTACGTGTTAGTGTTAGGGTAGGGGTTAGGGTTAGGGTACGCGTTAGGGTTACGGTAGTTATTAAACCTATCCCACACTCTAGATACCCCTTAGCACGTCAAGGAATATTATTTGGGGGTGCAGCCATGGAGAAGAGTTTAGACACTAGGAGAAGATAAGGAACACACCCATTATCAAGAAATCACATTAGGATTCTCTTTTTAACCTGTTCCTTAAAACACTAGTGCTTAGGAAATCTATTGGAGGCAGAAGCAGTCAAGGGTAGCTTAGGGTTAGGTTTAGGGTTAGGGTACGGCTTAGGGTACGGGTTCGGGTACGGGTTTGGGTATGGCATAGGGTATGGGTTAGGGTTAGGGTTAGGGTTAGTTTGAGGGTTAGGGCTCGGTTTAGGGTTCGGGTTAAGATTAGTGTACGTGTTAGGGTTAGGGTAGGGGTTAGGGTTAGGGTACGCGTTAGGGTTAGGGTAGTTATTAAACCTATCCCACTCTCTAGATACCCTTTAGCACGTCAAGGAATATTATTTGGGGGTCCAGCCATGGAGAAGAGTTTAGACACTAGGAGAAGATAAAGAACACACCCATTATCCTGAAATCACATTAGGATTCTCTTTTTAACCTGTTCCTTAATACACTAGTGCTTAGGAAATCTATTGGAGGCAGAAGCAGTCAAGGGTAGCTTAGGGTTAGGGTTTGGGATAGGTTTAGGGTTAGGGTACGGCTTAGGTTATGGGTTCGGGTCCGGGTTTGGGTATGGCGTAGGGTATGGGTTAGGGTTAGGGTTAGGGTTAGTTTGAGTGTTAGGGCTCGGTTTAGGGTACGGGTTAGGATTAGGGTACGTGTTAGTGTTAGGGTACGCGTTAGGGTTAGGGTAGTTATTAAACCTATCCCACTCTCTAGATACCCCTTAGCACGTCAAGGAATATTATTTGGGGTTCCATCCATGGAGAAGAGTTAAGACACTAGGAGAAGATAAGGAACACACCCATTATCAAGAAATCACATTAGGATTCTCTTTTTAACCTGTTCCTTAAAACACTAGTGCTTAGGAAATCTATTGGAGGCAGAAGCAGTCAAGGGTAGCTTAGGGTTAGGGTTAGGGTTAGGGTACGGCTTAGGGTACGGGTTCGGGTACGGGTTCGGGTACGGGTTTGGGTATGGCGTAGGGTATGGGTTAGTGTTAGGGTTAGTTTGAGGGTTAGGGCTCGGTTTAGGGTACGGGTTAGGATTAGGGTACGTGTTAGGGTTAGGGTAGGGGTTAGGGTTAGGGTACGCGTTAGGGTTAGTGTAGTTATTAAACCTATCCCACTCTCTAGATACCCCTTAGCACGTCAAAGAATATTATTTGGGGGTCCAGCCATGGAGAAGAGTTTAGACACTAGGAGAAGATAAGGAACACACCCATTATCAAGAAATCACATTAGGATTCTCTTTTTAACCTGTTCCTTAAAACACTAGTGCTTAGGAAATCTATTGGAGGCAGAAGCAGTCAAGGGTAGCTTAGGGTTAGGGTTAGGGTTAGGGTTAGGGTTAGCTTTAGGGTACGGCTTAGGGTACGGTTTCGGGTACGGGTTCGGGTACGGCGTAGGGTATGGGTTAGGGATAGGGTTAGGGTTAGTTTGAGGGTTAGGGCTCGGTTTAGGGTACGGGTTAGGATTAGGGTACGTGTTAGGTTTAGGGTACGCGTTAGGGTTAGGGTAGTTATTAAACCTATCCCACTCTCTAGATACCCTTTAGCACGTCAAGGAATATTATTTGGGGGTCCAGCCATGGAGAAGAGTTTAGACAATAGGAGAAGATAAGGAACACACCCATTATCCTGAAATCACATTAGGATTCTCTTTTTAACCTGTTCCTTAATACACTAATGCTTAGGAAATCTATTGTAAGCAGAAGCAGTCAAGGGTAGCTTAGGCTTAGGGTTAGGATTAGGGTTAGGGTTAGGGTACGGCTTAGGGTACGGGTTCGGGTACTGGTTCGGGTACGGCGTAGGGTATGGGTTAGGGTTAGGGTTAGGGTTAGTTTGAGGGTTAGGGCTCGGTTTAGGTTACGGGTTAGGATTAGGGTACGTGTTAGGGTTGGGGTAGGGGTTAGGGTTAGGGTACGCATTAGGGTTAGTGTAGTTATTAAACCTATCCCACTCTCTAGATACCCCTTAGCACGTCAAAGAATATTATTTGGGGGTCCAGCCATGGAGAAGAGTTTAGACACTAGGAGAAGATAAGGAACACACCCATTATCAAGAAATCACATTAGGATTCTCTTTTTAACCTGTTCCTTAAAACACTAGTGCTTAGGAAATCTATTGGAGGAAGAAGCAGTCAAGGGTAGCTTAGGGTAAGGGTTAGGGTTAGGGTTAAGGTTAGTGTTAGGGTACGGGTTCGGGTACGGGTTCGGGTACGGCGTAGGGTATGGGTTAGGGTTAGGTTTAGGGTTAGTTTGAGGGTTAGGGCTCGGTTTAGGGTACGGGTTAGGATTAGGGTACGTGTTAGGGTTAGGGTACGCATTAGGGTTAGGGTAGTTTTTAAACCTATCCCACTCTCTAGATACCCCTTAGCACGTCAAGGAATATTATTTGGGGGTCCAGCCATGGAGAAGAGTTTAGACACTAGGAGAAGATAAGGAACACACCCATTATCAAGAAATCACATTACGATTCACTTTTTAACCTGTTCCTTAAAACACTAGTGCTTAGGAAATCTATTGGAGGCAGAAGCAGTCAAGGGTAGCTTAGGGTTAGGGTTAGGGTTAGGGTACGGCTTAGGGTACGGGTTCGGGTACGGGTTTGGGTATGGCATAGGGTATGGGTTAGGGTTAGGGTTAGGGTTAGTTTGAGGGTTAGGGCTCGGTATAGGGTTCGGGTTAAGATTAGTGTACCTGTTAGGGTTAGGGTAGGGGTTAGGGTTAGGGTACGCGTTAGGGTTAGGGTAGTTATTAAACCTATCCCACTCTCTAGATACCCTTTAGCACTTCAAGGAATATTATTTGTGGGTCCAGCCATGGAGAAGAGTTTAGACACTAGGAGAAGATAAGGAACACACCCATTATCCTGAAATCACATTAGGATTCTCTTTTTAACCTGTTCCTTAATACACTAGTGCTTAGGAAATCTATTGGAGGCAGAAGCAGTCAAGGGTAGCTTAGGGTTAGGGTTTGGGATAGGTTTAGGGTTAGCGTACGGCTTAGGGTATGGTTTCGGGTCCGGGTTTGGGTATGGCGTAGGGTATGGGTTAGGGTTAGGGTTAGGGTTAGTTTGAGGGTTAGGGCTCGGTTTAGGTTACGGGTTAGGATTAGGGTACGTGTTAGGGTTAGGGTAGGGTTTAGGTTTAGGGTACGCGTTAGGGTTAGGGTACTTATTAAACCTATCCCACTCTCTAGATACCCCTTAGCACGTCAAGGAATATTATTTGGGGGTCCAGCCATGGAGAAGAGTTTAGACACTAGGAGAAGATAAGGAACACACCCATTATCAAGAAATCACATTAGGATTCTCTTTTTAACCTGTTCCTTAAAACACTAGTGCTTAGGAAATCTATTGGAGGCAGAAGCAGTCAAGGGTAGCTTAGGGTTAGGGTTAGGGTTAGGGTTAGGGTTAGGGTACGGCTTAGGGTACGGGTTCGGGTACGTGTTCGTGTACGGCGTAGGGTATGGGTTAGGGTTAGGGTTAGGGTTAGTTTGAAGGTTAGGGCTCGGTTTAGGGTACGGGTTATGATTAGGGTTCGTGTTAGGCTTAGGGTAGGGGTTAGGGTTAGGGTACGCGTTAGATTTAGGGTAGTTATTAAACCTATCCCACTCTCTAGATACCCCTTAGCACGTCAAGGAATATTATTTGGGGGTCCAGCCATGGAGAAGAGTTTAGACACTAGGAGAAGATAAGGAACACACCCATTATCCTGAAATCACATTAGGATTCTCTTTTTAACCTGTTCCTTAAAACACTAGTGCTTAGGAAATCTATTGGAGGCAGAAGCAGTCAAGGGTAGCTTAGGGTTAGGGTTAGGGTTAGGTTTAGGGTTAGCTTTAGGGTACGGCTTAGGGTACGGTTTCGGGTACGGGTTCGGGTACGGCGTAGGGTATGGGTTAGGGTTAGGGTTAGGGTTAGTTTGAGGGTTAGGCCTCGGTTTAGGGTACGGGTTAGGATTAGGGTACGTGTTAGGGTTAGGGTACGCATTAGGGTTAGGGTAGTTATTAAACCTATCCCACTCTCTAAATACCCTTTAGCACGTCAAGAAATATTATTTGGGGGTCCAGCCATGGAGAAGAGTTTAGACACTAGGAGAAGATAAGGAACACACCCATTATCCTGAAATCACATTAGGATTCTCTTTTTAACCTGTTCCTTAATACACTAGTGCTTCGGAAATCTACTGGAGGCAGAAGCAGTCAAGGGTAGCTTAGGGTTAGGGTTAGGGTTAGGGTTAGGGTTAGTTTGAGGGTTAGGGCTCGGTTTAGGGTTCGGGTTAGATTAGTGTACGTGTTAGAGTTAGGGTAGAGGTTAGGGTTAGGGTACGCGTTAGGGTTACGGTAGTTATTAAACCTATCCCACTCTCTAGATACCACTTAGCACGTCAAGGAATATTATTTGGGGGTCCAGCCTTGGAGAAGAGTTTAGACACTAGGAGAAGATAAGGAACACACCCATTATCAAGAAATCACATTAGGATTCTCTTTTTAACCTGTTCCTTAAAACACTAGTGCTTAGGAAATCTATTGGAGGCAGAAGCAGTCAAGGGTAGCTTAGGGTTAGGGTTAGGGTTAGGGTACGGCTTAGGGTACGGGTTCGGGTACGGGTTCGTGTACGGCGTAGGGTATGGGTTAGGGTTAGGGTTAGGGTTAGTTTGAAGGTTAGGGCTCGGTTTAGGGTACGGGTTAGGATTAGGGTTCGTGTTAGGGTTAGGGTAGGGGTTAGGGTTAGGGTACGCGTTAGGGTTAGGGTAGTTATTAAACCTATCCCACTCTCTAGATACCCCTTAGCACGTCAAGGAATATTATTTGGGGGTCCAGCCATGGAGAAGAGTTTAGACAATAGGAGAAGATAAGGAACACACCCATTATCTTGAAATCACATTAGGATTCTCTTTTTAACCTGTTCCTTAATACACTAATGCTTAGGAAATCTATTGTAGGCAGAAGCAGTCAAGGGTAGCTTAGGGTTAGGGTTAGGATTAGGGTTAGGGTTAGGGTACGGCTTAGGGTACGGGTTCGGGTACTGGTTCGGGTACGGCGTAGGGTATGGGTTAGGGTTAGGGTTAGGGTTAGTTTGAGGGTTAGGGCTCGGTTTAGGTTACGGGTTAAGATTAGGTTACGTGTTAGGGTTAGGGTAGGGGTTAGGGTTAGGTTACGCGTTAGGGTTAGTGTAGTTATTAAACCTATCCCACTCTCTAGATACCCCTTAGCACGTCAAAGAATATTATTTGGGGGTCCAGCCATGGAGAAGAGTTTAGACACTAGGAGAAGATAAGGAACACACCCATTATCAAGAAATCACATTAGGATTCTCTTTTTAACCTGTTCCTTAAAACACTAGTGCTTAGGAAATCTATTGGAGGCAGAAGCAGTCAAGGGTAGCTTAGGGTTAGGGTTAGGGTTAGGGTTAGGGTTAGTGTTAGGGTACGGGTTCGGGTACGGGTTCGGGTACGGCGTAGGGTATGGGTTAGGGTTAGGGTTAGGGTTAGTTTGAGGGTTAGGGCTCGGTTTAGGGTACGGGTTAGGATTAGGGTACGTGTTAGTGTTAGGGTAGGGGTTAGGGTTAGGGTACGCGTTAGGGTTACGGTAGTTATTAAACCTATCCCACACTCTAGATACCCCTTAGCACGTCAAGGAATATTATTTGGGGGTCCAGCCATGGAGAAGAGTTTAGACACTAGGAGAAGATAAGGAACACACCCATTATCAAGAAATCACATTAGGATTCTCTTTTTAACCTGTTCCTTAAAACACTAGTGCTTAGGAAATCTATTGGAGGCAGAAGCAGTCAAGGGTAGCTTAGGGTTAGGGTTTGGGATAGGTTTAGGGTTAGGGTACGGCTTAGGGTACGGGTTCGGGTACGGGTTTGGGTATGGCATAGGGTATGGGTTAGGGTTAGGGTTAGGGTTAGTTTGAGGGTTAGGGCTCGGTTTAGGGTTCGGGTTAAGATTAGTGTACGTGTTAGGGTTAGGGTAGGGGTTAGGGTTAGGGTACGCGTTAGGGTTAGGGTAGTTATTAAACCTATCCCACTCTCTAGATACCCTTTAGCACGTCAAGGAATATTATTTGGGGGTCCAGCCATGGAGAAGAGTTTAGACACTAGGAGAAGATAAAGAACACACCCATTATACTGAAATCACATTAGGATTCTCTTTTTAACCTGTTCCTTAATACACTAGTGCTTAGGAAATCTATTGGAGGCAGAAGCAGTCAAGGGTAGCTTAGGGTTAGGGTTTGGGATAGGTTTAGGGTTAGGGTACGGCTTAGGTTATGGGTTCGGGTCCGGGTTTGGGTATGGCGTAGGGTATGGGTTAGGGTTAGGGTTAGGGTTAGTTTGAGGGTTAGGGCTTGGTTTAGGTTACGGGTTAGGATTAGGGTACGTGTTAGGGTTATGGTAGGGGTTAGGGTTAGGGTACGCGTTAGGGTTAGGGTAGTTATTAAACCTATCCCACTCTCTAGATACCCCTTAGCACGTCAAGGAATATTATTTGGGGGTCCAGCCATGGAGAAGAGTTTAGACACTAGGAGAAGATAAGGAACACACCCATTATCCTGAAATCACATTAGGATTCTCTTTTTAACCTGTTCCTTAATACACTAGTGCTTAGGAAATGTATTAGAGGCAGAAGCAGTGAAGGGTAGCTTAGGGTTAGGGTTAGGGTTAGGTTTAGGGTTAGGGTTAGGGTACGGCTTAGGGAACGGGTTCGGGTTCGGGTTCGGGTATGGCGTAGGGTATGGGTTAGGGTTAGGGTTAGGGTTAGTTTGAGGGTTAGGGCTCGGTTTAGGGTACGGGTTAGGATTAGTGTACGTGTTAGGGTTAGGGTAGAGGTTAGGGTTAGGGTACGCGTTAGGGTTAGGGTAGTTATTAAACCTATCCCACTCTCTAGATACCCCTTAGCACGTCAAGGAATATTATTTGGGGGTCCAGCCATGGAGAAGAGTTTAGACACTAAGAGAAGATAAGGAACACACCCATTATCAAGAAATCACATTACGATTCTCTTTTTAACCTCTTCCTTAAAACACTAGTGCTTAGGAAATCTATTGGAGGCAGAAGCAGTCAAGGGTAGCTTAGGGTTAGGGTTAGGGTTAGGGTTAGGGTTATTGTTAGGGTAAGGCTTAGAGTACGGGTTCGGGTACGGGTTCGGGTACGGCGTAGGGTATGGGTTAGGGTTAGGGTTAGGGTTAGTTTGAGGGTTAGGGCTCGGTTTAGGGTACGGGTTAGGATTAGGGTACGTGTTAGGGTTAGGGTAGGGGTTAGGGTTAGGTTACGCGTTAGGGTTAGGGTAGTTATTAAACCTATCCCACTCTCTAGATACCCCTTAGCACGTCAAGGAATATTATTTGGGGGTCCAGCCATGGAGAAGAGTTTAGACACTAGGAGAAGATAAGGAACACACCCATTATCAAGAAATCACATTAGGATTCTCTTTTTAACCTGTTCCTTAAAACACTAGTGCTTAGGAAATCTATTGGAGGCAGAAGCAGTCAAGGGTAGCTTAGGGTTAGGGTTAGGGTTAGTGATAGGGTACGGCTTAGGGTACGGGTTCGGGTACGGGTTCGGGTACGGCGTAGGGTATGGGTTAGGGTTAGGGTTAGGGTTAGTTTGAGGGTTAGGGCTCGGTTTAGGGTACGGGTTAGGATTAGGGTACGTGTTAGTGTTAGGGTACGCGTTAGGGTTAGGGTAGTTATTAAACCTATCCCACTCTCTAGATACCCCTTAGCACGTCAAGGAATATTATTTGGGGTTCCATCCATGGAGAAGAGTTCAGACACTAGGAGAAGATAAGGAACACACCCATTATCAAGAAATCACAATAGGATTCTCTTTTTAACCTGTTCCTTAAAACACTAGTGCTTAGGAAATCTATTGGAGGCAGAAGCAGTCAAGGGTAGCTTAGGGTTAGGGTTAGGGTTAGGGTACGGCTTAGGGTACGGGTTCGGGTACGTGTTCGGGTACGGGTTTGGGTATGGCGTAGGGTATGGGTTAGTGTTAGGGTTAGTTTGAGGGTTAGGGCTCGGTTTAGGGTACGGGTTAGGATTAGGGTACGTGTTAGGGTTAGGGTAGGGGTTAGGGTTAGGGTACGCGTTAGGGTTAGGGTAGTTATTAAACCTATCCCACTCTCTAGATACCCTTTAGCACGTCAAGGAATATTATTTGGGGGTCCAGCCATGGAGAAGAGTTTAGACACTAGGAGAAGATAAGGAACACACCCATTATCCTGAAATCACATTAGGATTCTCTTTTTAACCTCTTCCTTAATACACTAGTGCTTAGGAAATCTATTGGAGGCAGAAGCAGTCAAGGGTAGCTTAGGGTTAGGGTTAGGGTTAGGGTACGGCTTAGGGTACGGGTTCGGGTCCGGGTTCGGGTACAGCGTAGGGTATGGGTTAGGGTTAGGGTTAGGGTTAGTTTGAGGGTTAGGGCTCGGTTTAGGGTACGGGTTAGGATTAGTGTACGTGTTAGGGTTAGGGTAGAGGTTAGGGTTAGGGTACGCGTTAGGGTTAGGGTAGTTATGAAACCTATTCCACTCTCTAGATACCCCTTAGCACGTCAAGGAATATTATTTGGGGGTCCAGCCTTGGAGAAGAGTTTAGACACTAGGAGAAGATAAGGAACACACCCATTATCAAGAAATCACATTAGGATTCTCTTTTTAACCTGTTCCTTAAAACACTAGTGCTTAGGAAATCTATTGGAGGCAGAAGCAGTCAAGGGTAGCTTAGGGTTAGGGTTAGGGTTAGGGTTAGGGTTAGGGTTAGGGTACGGCTAAGGGTACGGGTTCGGGTACGGGTTCGTGTACGGCGTAGGGTATGGGTTAGGGTTAGGGTTAGGGTTAGTTTGAAGGTTAGGACTCGGTTTAGGGTACGGGTTAGGATTAGGGTTCGTGTTAGGGTTAGGGTAGGGGTTAGGGTTAGGGTACGCGTTAGGGTTAGGGAAGTTATTAAACCTATCCCACTCTCTAGATACCCCTTAGCACGTCAAGGAATATTATTTGGGGGTCCAGCCATGGAGAAGAGTTTAGACAATAGGAGAAGATAAGGAACACACCCATTATCCTGAAATCACATTAGGATTCTCTTTTTAACCTGTTCCTTAATACACTAATTCTTAGGAAATCTATTGTAGGCAGAGGCAGTCAAGGGTAGGTTAGGGTTAGGGTTAGGATTAGGGTTAGGGTTAGGGTACGGCTTAGGGTACGGTTTCGGGTACTGGTTCGGGTACGGCGTAGGGTATGGGTTAGGGTTAGGTTTAGGGTTAGTTTGAGGGTTAGGGCTCGGTTTAGGGTACGGGTTAGGGTTAGGGTACGCGTTAGGGTTAGGGTAGTTATTAAACCTATCCCACTCTCTAGATACCCCTTAGCACGTCAAGGAATATTATTTGGGGGTCCAGCCATGGAGAAGAGTTTAGACACTAGGAGAAGATAAGGAACACACCCATTATCAAGAAATCACATTAGGATTCTCTTTTTAACCTGTTCCTTAAAACACTAGTGCTTAGGAAATCTATTGGAGGCAGAAGCAGTCAAGGGCAGCTTAGGGTTAGGGTTAGGGTTAGGGTTAGGGTTAGGGTACGGCTTAGGGTACGGGTTCGGGTACGGGTTCGTGTACGGCGTAGGGTATGGGTTAGGGTTAGGGTTAGGGTTAGTTTGAAGGTTAGGGCTCGGTTTAGGGTACGGGTTAGGATTAGGGTTCGTGTTAGGGTTAGGGTAGGGGTTAGGGTTAGGGTACGCGTTAGGTTTAGGGTAGTTATTAAACCTATCCCACTCTCTAGATACCCCTTAGCACGTCAAGGAATATTATTTGTGGGTCCAGCCATGGAGAAGAGTTTAGACACTAGGAGAAGATAAGGAACACACCCATTATCCTGAAATCACATTAGGATTCTCTTTTTAACCTGTTCCTTAATACACTAGTGCTTAGGAAATCTATTAGAGGCAGAAGCAGTGAAGGGTAGCTTAGGGTTAGGGTTAGGGTTAGGTTTAGGATTAGGGTTAGGGTACGGCTTAGGGAACGGGTTCGGGTTCGGGTTCGGGTATGGCGTAGGGTATGGGTTAGGGTTAGGGTTAGGGTTAGTTTGAGGGTTAGGGCTCGGTTTAGGGTACGGGTTAGGATTAGTGTACGTGTTAGGGTTAGGGTAGAGGTTAGGGTTAGGGTACGCGTTAGGGTTAGGGTAGTTATTAAACCTATCCCACTCTCTAGATACCCCTTAGCACGTCAAGGAATATTATTTGGGGGTCCAGCCATGGAGAAGAGTTTAGACACTAAGAGAAGATAAGGAACACACCCATTATCAAGAAATCACATTACGATTCTCTTTTTAACCTCTTCCTTAAAACACTAGTGCTTAGGAAATCTATTGGAGGCAGAAGCAGTCAAGGGTAGCTTAGGGTTAGGGTTAGGGTTAGGGTTAGGGTTATTGTTAGGGTAAGGCTTAGAGTACGGGTTCGGGTACGGGTTCGGGTACGGCGTAGGGTATGGGTTAGGGTTAGGGTTAGGGTTAGTTTGAGGGTTAGGGCTCGGTTTAGGGTACGGGTTAGGATTAGGGTACGTGTTAGGGTTAGGGTACGCGTTAGGGTTAGGGTAGTTATTAAACCTATCCCACTCTCTAGATACCCCTTAGCACGTCAAGGAATATTATTTGGGGGTCCAGCCATGGAGAAGAGTTCAGACACTAGGAGAAGATAAGGAACACACCCATTATCAAGAAATCACATTAGGATTCTCTTTTTAACCTGTTCCTTAAAACACTAGTGCTTAGGAAATCTATTGGAGGCAGAAGCAGTCAAGGGTAGCTTAGGGTTAGGGTTAGGGTTAGGGTACGGCTTAGGGTACGGGTTCGGGTATGGGTTCGGGTACGGGTTTGGGTATGGCGTAGGGTATGGGTTAGTGTTAGGGTTAGTTTGAGGGTTAGGGCTCGGTTTAGGGTACGGGTTAGGATTAGGGTACGTGTTAGTGTTAGGCTAGGGGTTAGGGTTAGGGTACGCGTTAGGGTTACGGTAGTTATTAAACCTATCCCACACTCTAGATACCCCTTAGCACGTCAAGGAATATTATTTGGGGGTCCAGCCATGGAGAAGAGTTTAGACACTAGGAGAAGATAAGGAACACACCCATTATCAAGAAATCACATTAGGATTCTCTTTTTAACCTGTTCCTTAAAACACTAGTGCTTAGGAAATCTATTGGAGGCAGAAGCAGTCAAGGGTAGCTTAGGGTTAGTGTTAGGGTTAGGGTACGGCTTAGGGTACGGGTTCGGGTACGGGTTTGGGTATGGCATAGGGTATGGGTTAGGGTTAGGGTTAGGGTTAGTTTGAGGGTTAGGGCTCGGTTTAGGGTTCGGGTTTAGATTAGTGTACGTGTTAGGGTTAGGGTAGGGGTTAGGGTTAGGGTACGCGTTAGGGTTACGGTAGTTATTAAACCTATCCCACTCTCTAGATACCCCTTAGCACGTCAAGGAATATTATTTGGGGGTCCAGCCTTGGAGAAGAGTTTAGACACTAGGAGAAGATAAGGAACACACCCATTATCAAGAAATCACATTAGGATTCTCTTTTTAACCTGTTCCTTAAAACACTAGTGCTTAGGAAATCTATTGGAGGCAGAAGCAGTCAAGGGTAGCTTAGGGTTAGGGTTAGGGTTAGGGTACGGCTTAGGGTACGGGTTCGTGTACGGGTTCGTGTACGGCGTAGGGTATGGGTTAGGGTTAGGGTTAGGGTTAGTTTGAAGGTTAGGGCTCGGTTTAGGGTACGGGATAGGATTAGGGTTCGTGTTAGGGTTAGGGTAGGGGTTAGGGTTAGGGTACGCGTTAGGGTTAGGGTAGTTATTAAACCTATCCCACTCTCTAGATACCCCTTAGCACGTCAAGGAATATTATTTGGGGGTCCAGCCATGGAGAAGAGTTTAGACAATAGGAGAAGATAAGGAACACACCCATTATCTTGAAATCACATTAGGATTCTCTTTTTAACCTGTTCCTTAATACACTAATGCTTAGGAAATCTATTGTAGGCAGAAGCAGTCAAGGGTAGCTTAGGGTTAGGGTTAGGATTAGGGTTAGGGTTAGGGTACGGCTTAGGGTACGGGTTCGGGTACTGGTTCGGGTACGGCGTAGGGTATGGGTTAGGGTTAGGGTTAGGGTTAGTTTGAGGGTTAGGGCTCGGTTTAGGTTACGGGTTAAGATTAGGGTACGTGTTAGGGTTAGGGTAGGGGTTAGGGTTAGGTTACGCGTTAGGGTTAGTGTAGTTATTAAACCTATCCCACTCTCTAGATACCCCTTAGCACGTCAAAGAATATTATTTGGGGGTCCAGCCATGGAGAAGAGTTTAGACACTAGGAGAAGATAAGGAACACACCCATTATCAAGAAATCACATTAGGATTCTCTTTTTAACCTGTTCCTTAAAACACTAGTGCTTAGGAAATCTATTGGAGGCAGAAGCAGTCAAGGGTAGCTTAGGGTTAGGGTTAGGGTTAGGGTTAGGGTTAGTGTTAGGGTACGGGTTCGGGTACGGGTTCGGGTACGGCGTAGGGTATGGTTTAGGGTTAGGGTTAGGGTTAGTTTGAGGGTTAGGGCTCGGTTTAGGGTACGGGTTAGGATTAGGGTACGTGTTAGTGTTAGGGTAGGGGTTAGGGTTAGGGTACGCGTTAGGGTTACGGTAGTTATTAAACCTATCCCACACTCTAGATACCCCTTAGCACGTCAAGGAATATTATTTGGGGGTCCAGCCATGGAGAAGAGTTTAGACTCTAGGAGAAGATAAGGAACACACCCATTATCCTGAAATCACATTAGGATTCTCTTTTTAACCTGTTCCTTAATACACTAGTGCTTAGGAAATGTATTAGAGGCAGAAGCAGTGAAGGGTAGCTTAGGGTTAGGGTTAGGGTTAGGTTTAGGGTTAGGGTTAGGGTACGGCTTAGGGAACGGGTTCGGGTTCGGGTTCGGGTATGGCGTAGGGTATTGGTTAGGGTTAGGGTTAGGGTTAGTTTGAGGGTTAGGGCTCGGTTTAGGGTACGGGTTAGGATTAGTGTACGTGTTAGGGTTAGGGTAGAGGTTAGGGTTAGGGTACGCGTTAGGGTTAGGGTAGTTATTAAACCTATCCCACTCTCTAGATACCCCTTAGCACGTCAAGGAATATTATTTGGGGGTCCAGCCATGGAGAAGAGTTTAGACACTAAGAGAAGATAAGGAACACACCCATTATCAAGAAATCACATTACGATTCTCTTTTTAACCTCTTCCTTAAAACACTAGTGCTTAGGAAATCTATTGGAGGCAGAAGCAGTCAAGGGTAGCTTAGGGTTAGGGTTAGGGTTAGGGTTAGGGTTATTGTTAGGGTAAGGCTTAGAGTACGGGTTCGGGTACGGGTTCGGGTACGGCGTAGGGTATGGGTTAGGGTTAGGGTTAGGGTTAGTTTGAGGGTTAGGGCTCGGTTTAGGGTACGGGTTAGGATTAGGGTACGTGTTAGGGTTAGGGTAGGGGTTAGGGTTAGGTTACGCGTTAGGGTTAGGGTAGTTATTAAACCTATCCCACTCTCTAGATACCCCTTAGCACGTCAAGGAATATTATTTGGGGGTCCAGCCATGGAGAAGAGTTTAGACACTAGGAGAAGATAAGGAACACACCCATTATCAAGAAATCACATTAGGATTCTCTTTTTAACCTGTTCCTTAAAACACTAGTGCTTAGGAAATCTATTGGAGGCAGAAGCAGTCAAGGGTAGCTTAGGGTTAGGGTTAGGGTTAGTGATAGGGTACGGCTTAGGGTACGGGTTCGGGTACGGGTTCGGGTACGGCGTAGGGTATGGGTTAGGGTTAGGGTTAGGGTTAGTTTGAGGGTTAGGGCTCGGTTTAGGGTACGGGTTAGGATTAGGGTACGTGTTAGTGTTAGGGTACGCGTTAGGGTTAGGGTAGTTATTAAACCTATCCCACTCTCTAGATACCCCTTAGCACGTCAAGGAATATTATTTGGGGTTCCATCCATGGAGAAGAGTTCAGACACTAGGAGAAGATAAGGAACACACCCATTATCAAGAAATCACATTAGGATTCTCTTTTTAACCTGTTCCTTAAAACACTAGTGCTTAGGAAATCTATTGGAGGCAGAAGCAGTCAAGGGTAGCTTAGGGTTAGGGTTAGGGTTAGGGTACGGCTTAGGGTACGGGTTCGGGTACGGGTTCGGGTACGGGTTTGGGTATGGCGTAGGGTATGGGTTAGTGTTAGGGTTAGTTTGAGGGTTAGGGCTCGGTTTAGGGTACGGGTTAGGATTAGGGTACGTGTTAGGGTTAGGGTAGGGGTTAGGGTTAGGGTACGCGTTAGGGTTAGGGTAGTTATTAAACCTATCCCACTCTCTAGATACCCTTTAGCACGTCAAGGAATATTATTTGGGGGTCCAGCCATGGAGAAGAGTTTAGACACTAGGAGAAGATAAGGAACACACCCATTATCCTGAAATCACATTAGGATTCTCTTTTTAACCTCTTCCTTAATACACTAGTGCTTAGGAAATCTATTGGAGGCAGAAGCAGTCAAGGGTAGCTTAGGGTTAGGGTTAGGGTTAGGGTACGGCTTAGGGTACGGGTTCGGGTCCGGGTTCGGGTACAGCGTAGGGTATGGGTTAGGGTTAGGGTTAGGGTTAGTTTGAGGGTTAGGGCTCGGTTTAGGGTACGGGTTAGGATTAGTGTACGTGTTAGGGTTAGGGTAGAGGTTAGGGTTAGGGTACGCGTTAGGGTTAGGGTAGTTATGAAACCTATTCCACTCTCTAGATACCCCTTAGCACGTCAAAGAATATTATTTGGGGGTCCAGCCTTGGAGAAGAGTTTAGACACTAGGAGAAGATAAGGAACACACCCATTATCAAGAAATCACATTAGGATTCTCTTTTTAACCTGTTCCTTAAAACACTAGTGCTTAGGAAATCTATTGGAGGCAGAAGCAGTCAAGGGTAGCTTAGGGTTAGGGTTAGGGTTAGGGTTAGGGTTAGGGTTAGGGTACGGCTTAGGGTACGGGTTCGGGTACGGGTTCGTGTACGGCGTAGGGTATGGGTTAGGGTTAGGGTTAGGGTTAGTTTGAAGGTTAGGACTCGGTTTAGGGTACGGGTTAGGATTAGGGTTCGTGTTAGGGTTAGGGTAGGGGTTAGGGTTAGGGTACGCGTTAGGGTTAGGGAAGTTATTAAACCTATCCCACTCTCTAGATACCCCTTAGCACGTCAAGGAATATTATTTGGGGGTCCAGCCATGGAGAAGAGTTTAGACAATAGGAGAAGATAAGGAACACACCCATTATCCTGAAATCACATTAGGATTCTCTTTTTAACCTGTTCCTTAATACACTAATGCTTAGGAAATCTATTGTAGGCAGAAGCAGTCAAGGGTAGGTTAGGGTTAGGGTTAGGATTAGGGTTAGGGTTAGGGTACGGCTTAGGGTACGGGTTCGGGTACTGGTTCGGGTACGGCGTAGGGTATGGGTTAGGGTTAGGTTTAGGGTAGGTTTGAGGGTTAGGGCTCGGTTTAGGGTACGGGTTAGGGTTAGGGTACGCGTTAGGGTTAGGGTAGTTATTAAACCTATCCCACTCTCTAGATACCCCTTAGCACGTCAAGGAATATTATTTGGGGGTCCAGCCATGGAGAAGAGTTTAGACACTAGGAGAAGATAAGGAACACACCCATTATCAAGAAATCACATTAGGATTCTCTTTTTAACCTGTTCCTTAAAACACTAGTGCTTAGGAAATCTATTGGAGGCAGAAGCAGTCAAGGGCAGCTTAGGGTTAGGGTTAGGGTTAGGGTTAGGGTTAGGGTACGGCTTAGGGTACGGGTTCGGGTACGGGTTCGTGTACGGCGTAGGGTATGGGTTAGGGTTAGGGTTAGGGTTAGTTTGAAGGTTAGGGCTCGGTTTAGGGTACGGGTTAGGATTAGGGTTCGTGTTAGGGTTAGGGTAGGGGTTAGGGTTAGGGTACGCGTTAGGTTTAGGGTAGTTATTAAACCTATCCCACTCTCTAGATACCCCTTAGCACGTCAAGGAATATTATTTGTGGGTCCAGCCATGGAGAAGAGTTTAGACACTAGGAGAAGATAAGGAACACACCCATTATCCTGAAATCACATTAGGATTCTCTTTTTAACCTGTTCCTTAATACACTAGTGCTTAGGAAATCTATTAGAGGCAGAAGCAGTGAAGGGTAGCTTAGGGTTAGGGTTAGGGTTAGGTTTAGGGTTAGGGTTAGGGTACGGCTTAGGGAACGGGTTCGGGTTCGGGTTCGGGTATGGCGTAGGGTATGTGTTAGGGTTAGGGTTAGGGTTAGTTTGAGGGTTAGGGCTCGGTTTAGGGTACGGGTTAGGATTAGTGTACGTGTTAGGGTTAGGGTAGAGGTTAGGGTTAGGGTACGCGTTAGGGTTAGGGTAGTTATTAAACCTATCCCACTCTCTAGATACCCCTTAGCACGTCAAGGAATATTATTTGGGGGTCCAGCCATGGAGAAGAGTTTAGACACTAAGAGAAGATAAGGAACACACCCATTATCAAGAAATCACATTACGATTCTCTTTTTAACCTCTTCCTTAAAACACTAGTGCTTAGGAAATCTATTGGAGGCAGAAGCAGTCAAGGGTAGCTTAGGGTTAGGGTTAGGGTTAGGGTTAGGGTTATTGTTAGGGTAAGGCTTAGAGTACGGGTTCGGGTACGGGTTCGGGTACGGCGTAGGGTATGGGTTAGGGTTAGGGTTAGGGTTAGTTTGAGGGTTAGGGCTCGGTTTAGGGTACGGGTTAGGATTAGGGTACGTGTTAGGGTTAGGGTACGCGTTAGGGTTAGGGTAGTTATTAAACCTATCCCACTCTCTAGATACCCCTTAGCACGTCAAGGAATATTATTTGGGGGTCCAGCCATGGAGAAGAGTTCAGACACTAGGAGAAGATAAGGAACACACCCATTATCAAGAAATCACATTAGGATTCTCTTTTTAACCTGTTCCTTAAAACACTAGTGCTTAGGAAATCTATTGGAGGCAGAAGCAGTCAAGGGTAGCTTAGGGTTAGGGTTAGGGTTAGGGTACGGCTTAGGGTACGGGTTCGGGTACGGGTTCGGGTACGGGTTTGGGTATGGCGTAGGGTATGGGTTAGTGTTAGGGTTAGTTTGAGGGTTAGGGCTCGGTTTAGGGTACGGGTTAGGATTAGGGTACGTGTTAGTGTTAGGGTAGGGGTTAGGGTTAGGGTACGCGTTAGGGTTACGGTAGTTATTAAACCTATCCCACACTCTAGATACCCCTTAGCACGTCAAGGAATATTATTTGGGGGTCCAGCCATGGAGAAGAGTTTAGACACTAGGAGAAGATAAGGAACACACCCATTATCAAGAAATCACATTAGGATTCTCTTTTTAACCTGTTCCTTAAAACACTAGTGCTTAGGAAATCTATTGGAGGCAGAAGCAGTCAAGGGTAGCTTAGGGTTAGTGTTAGGGTTAGGGTACGGCTTAGGGTACGGGTTCGGGTACGGGTTTGGGTATGGCATAGGGTATGGGTTAGGGTTAGGGTTAGGGTTAGTTTGAGGGTTAGGGCTCGGTTTAGGGTTCGGGTTAAGATTAGTGTACGTGTTAGGGTTAGGGTAGGGGTTAGGGTTAGGGTACGCGTTAGGGTTAGGGTAGTTATTAAACCTATCCCACTCTCTAGATACCCTTTAGCACGTCAAGGAATATTATTTGGGGGTCCAGCCATGGAGAAGAGTTTAGACACTAGGAGAAGATAAGGAACACACCCATTATCCTGAAATCACATTAGGATTCTCTTTTTAACCTGTTCCTTAATACACTAGTGCTTAGGAAATCTATTGGAGGCAGAAGCAGTCAAGGGTATCTTAGGGTTAGGGTTTGGGATAGGTTTAGGGTTAGGGTACGGCTTAGGGTATGGGTTCGGGTCCGGGTTTGGGTATGGCGTAGGGTATGGGTTAGGGTTAGGGTTAGGGTTAGTTTGAGGGTTAGGGCTCGGTTTAGGTTACGGGTTAGGATTAGGGTACGTGTTAGGGTTAGGGTAGGGGTTAGGGTTAGGGTACGCGTTAGGGTTAGGGTACTTATTAAATCTATCCCACTCTCTAGATACCACTTAGCACGTCAAGAATATTATTTGGGGGTCCAGCCATGGAGAAGAGTTTAGACACTAGGAGAAGATAAGGAACACACCCATTATCAATAAATCACATTAGGATTCTCTTTTTAACCTGTTCCTTAAAACACTAGTGCTTAGGAAATCTATTGGAGGCAGAAGCAGTCAAGGGTAGCTTAGGGTTAGGGTTAGGGTTAGGGTACGGCTTAGGGTACGGGTTCGGGTACGTGTTCGTGTACGGCGTAGGGTATGGGTTAGGGTTAGGGTTAGGGTTATTTTGAAGGTTAGGGCTCGGTTTAGGTTACGGGTTAGGATTAGGGTTCGTGTTAGGGTTAGGGTAGGGGTTAGGGTTAGGGTACGCGTTAGGTTTAGGGTAGTTATTAAACCTATCCCACTCTCTAGATA